>NC_064812.1:2745124-2847825 GCF_023721935.1 Panthera uncia | reverse complement strand
GTGCTGCGTCGGCGCGGGCCGCGCGTGCGCGGCGACCGGCTGAGGCGCGCGACCCCGCCACTGCGCGCGCCCGGCCGCGTCCCCGCGCCGAGCTTCCGCCTCCCGGGAGGACCGGGCATGCGTCCCGCGGCCCGCGCATGCCCAGCACGCGACGAGGCTCCGTTCCCGAGATCGCGCGGGAGAGCCGCGCCGGGCCTTCGGGACGGCCAGGGGCTGCGCGCGGGCGTGGCCGCGGGGGTTGGGGGAGACACGGGAGGCCGGCAGAGCCGGGGTCCCCCTCTCCCCCCGATAGCACTCTGGGCGGGCGGGGAGGGGACCGACTTCGGGGAAGCCCTCTGCCCCCTGCCCGCCCGCAAGGCCCGGACGCGGCCCCTCCGCAGGGCCTTCGTCGCCGGCCGCCCTGCAGCCCGACCCCCGGGCCCACACCCCCGCGGGGCGCGCCTACCGAGACGAGTTGGGTATCCTGGGCCCCTCTGCACCGAGGCAAAGTGAGTGAGGCTCAGGGATGTGTTGACTGGCATCACCGCTAATGCTGGGCCCTGCCAAGACTGGATCTCCACTCAAGCGCCCGCTGAGCCCCGATCTGCGGCCTGGGCGCTGGTCTCCCAGGTCTTGAACCTCGAGAAAGAGGAGTAGGACCCCCGGCACTTGGGAGTCACCAGGCAGAGGGCAGCTGAGAAGAGAGCCATGTCCGAGGGGAGCTGATTACCAATGACTGGAGCCTGGGGGGGGGGGGGTAAAAATGCAGCCTTCCAGGGGCTTCTTAAGGCATCTTTATTCTCTAGGCAGCAGGGAGCCTTTGGAGGGTTTTAAGCAGGAAGTAATATCTGATTTGTGTTCTTTAAAAAAAAAAAAGATGACAACCTTGCGGTAGGAAATGAAACCAGAAGCAGAGCAACTTTCATTTTTACGGTGTCACTTTGATCCACAAGCCAGGAGGCAAGTTAGACACATACTCGTTTTAAAGGTGAACTCCCTGAAGCTGAGAAAGGTAACCCCCCATTCTGCTCTCAGCAACGATTTGACTCTGGTTACAACAGAAGCAGGTGAAATAAAGCAATTTTGCTTACAAAGAGCTTTACTGCGTTTAAATATGTTTACTGTTCTTTAATGAAATGTATTACGGTTTCTTTGGTGTGTGTGTGTTTTTTTTTAACCTACATTAAAGATTGCAAGGAAGTGTGTCAGCCCCGGGGCTTTTATACCCGGTGTTTGGTCCACCTGGAATTCTCTTCCCTCTGCTTGGAACTTCTTCCTCCCTCACTTTCTCAGGCTTACATGTCACCTCATTAGATGCCAACTGACCACTCTGTGTATAATAGGAACCACCCACTACCCTCCATGGTTTCTCACACACACACACAGCCCCCTGACTCAGCTCTGTTGTTCTCCAAAGCATCTATTGTCCTCCACAGCCCTACACTGTGTAGTTGTTTATTTCTTGATTGTATGTCCCTGTCCCAGAGCATTAGATTCATTAAAGCAAGGACTTTGTTCACTTAGGGGTCCCTGGCACATAATGAGACACTTGTGGAGTGACTGCAGCTTTGGGTGACGGGAAGTGAGAATCTGTTATTAAAAGTGTAAGAGGGGCGCCTGGACGGCTCGGTCAGTTAAGCATCGGACTTCAACTCCGGTCATAGTCTCGCAGTTTATGGGTTCGAAGCCCTGCCTCAGGCTCCGTGTAGCCAGCTCAGAGCCTGGAGCCTGCTTCAGGTTCTGTGTTTCCCTCTCTCTGTCCCTCCCCTGCTCTCACTCCCTCTCTCTCTCTCCTCTCTCTCTCAAAAATAAACATTTTTTAAAATTAAAACGTACAAGACAAAGGACACCTATGTGGCTCAGTTGGTTAAGTGTCCGGCTTTTGGTTTCAGCTTAGGTTATGATCTCACAGTTTGTGAGTTCGGGCCCCGCATCAGGCTCTGTGCTGACAGTGCAGAACCTGCTTGAGATTCTTTCTCTCCCTCTCTCTATGCCCCTCCCCCCTCTCTCTATCTCTCTCTGCCCCTCCCCCCTTTCTCTCTCAAAATAAATAAATAAGCTTTAAAACGAAAAGTAGAAGAAAGTGGGAGTCAGGGAGGGGAGTGGAGGGACACAGTGGATTACAGCAAGGATATCTTTGCAAGGATATCTTTGCGGGGTGCAGAGCGGGCCGGAGGGGTTGCGGCTTCAATGGACACCGACTTGTTGACAACTGTTCCCAACAAGACATAGAACCTGGTCGTTCCCTCCTTGACTCTGGATGGATCTCCCGACTTGCTTGACCAAGATGTGTCACAAGTGATATTGTGTGACTTCTGAGCCAAAGCTGCGGGAGGTGGTGTGGCTTGCTTTTCACCTTCTAAACCAGTCAGAGGGTCTGGCAGGGAGGGAGGAGGCCATGTGGAAGCCGACCACCCGGCTCTAGTCAAGCATTCAGCCAGCTGCAGCCACCGGAGACCCAGAGAGGCCAGCAGAACCGTGGACTCACCCAGCCCACCCTGGCCAACCAGAGGACTGTGAGCAAATAAAATACCTGTGGTTTTATGCCTCTAGACTTGGGCATAGTCCCACGGCCATAGGTAACTGATGCGTTCAGTTTCCTCAAGGTTATCCTGGAGCACTTGAAACTGACGCTCTTGAAGGGCAGCGTTGATTATTCTTCTACTTAATAAAAGAGGAAAAGGGGGTGCAAACAGGTACAAAGAGGAGAAAAAGTAGACCGAAAAGGAGCAGCAGGTAGCCCAGCAGACCCTCCTTACCCCCTGAGCACACTCTGTGGCTCCTGAGAGCTCAGGTTCAGGAGTTCAAGAACAGTGGAGCAGACCCAGGCTCAAGTTCAACTGTGTGCCAGCATCTGATGCTGGGCTGTCCACATGACATCATTCCTTATCTGTCAGTGGAGTTTATGGAGAAAACTCCATACGTCAGGTTGTCGTGGGGAGAAAATGAACCCTTCTTGTAAAATGGCCAGCAGAGCGCTTGGCATAATAGACCCTCAATGAGTGTTATTGATTGCAATAGCATTTCTGTACAGGTCACTATAAATCTTGATGGTCTTTGGGGGGGGGGTTCAAAAGACCACCCAGAGTATAATGTTAACAAAAGCTGATTTTATTAAAAATAGAACTACCCTATGACCCAGCAACAGCACTGCTAGGAATTTACCCAAGGGATACAGGAGTGCTGATGCATAGGGGCACTTGTACCCCAATGTTTATAGCAGCACTTTTGACAATAGCCAAATTATGGAAAGAGCCTAGATGTCCATCAACTGATGAATGGATACAGAAGATGTGGTTTATATATATGATGGAATACTACTTGGCAATGAGAAAGAATGAAATCTGGCCATTTGTACCAACGTGGATGGAACTGGAGGGTATTATGCTGAGTGAAATAAGTCAGGCAGAGAAAGATACCATAGGTTTTCACTCATTCGTGGATCTTGAGAAACTTAACAGAAGACTATGGGGGAGGGGAAGGGGAAAAAAGAAAGTTACAGAGAGGGAGGGGAGCAAACCATAAGAGACTCTTAAATACTGAGAACAAACTGAGGGTTGATGGGGGGGCGGTGGATGGGCTAAATGGATGATGGACATTGAGGAGGGCACTTGTTGGGATGAGCACTGGAAAAGCTGATTTTACTCAGCTCTGTGGGTCAGATGCTGTGTCCACGGTCTCCAAACCTCACAGCAATCCTGCATCACGAACACGATTAACACCACCCTCATTTTACTGATGTGAAAACCATGACGAGAAAGGAAGCAATGGGACAGACAGCGGGGCTGGAACTCAAAGCCACAGCTTTGCGAGGCCCCTGCTGCACTCACACCCCATACAAAAAACGAAACGCACAGACCACGTAGCTTCTCCCCTTCCTGCACTGTGCCAGACAGGCTAGGCACTGACCTTATATGAGAAGCATTCAGGAAGGGCTTCCTGTGCATTGGCAAAGCAGCTTCAGGGACCCTGGGAGCACTTCCCCCTTGAAAAGCAACCCCCCACCTCCCTGGTCTGGTGAGGGCTTGTCCCTAGCAGGGACTTGCTCAGAATGGAAGCAGAAATATACTTTAAGGCTGGGGGTAGAGGCAGTAAGGAGGAGGCACAGTAAGAAGCTGATGTCACCAAGAAGACACTAAAGCCCAAGTTATCGCTCACATCATGGCACTGACCAGCCTGCTGGTCCGCATGGAGAAACTGGGATGAGAATAAGTGGTTCCCAGGAGACTGGTGTCTGGGACACTTGTAGATCCAGTAAGATGTGACCCTGGGAGACACGGGTGTGCCGCTGGCCCTCGGGTGTTAAGGATCAGGAGACCGGTCAGGAGAAGGGACACACAGCAGCAGAACAGAGAAAGGAGTCCAACAGACCTGGTTCAAACCCCAGTCCGCCACATGACAGCCACTCCACCTCTCTGACCTCCACTTCCTCATCTGTAAAATCGGGAGAGGGAGGGGGCAGACTGCAAGAGCAGAAGGGAAGGGGGTATGGGATGTCCCTAGGGAAGATGCTCAAAGGGGAAGCAGGGCAGAGGAAGAACAGTGTGTGGGACGGGAAGCCAGATTCCCTCCTTTAACATGTGTAGGTAAAGTCAAGGTGAGGTAGGCCACAACCACCACGTGTACCTTGCCCAGGAGAGAACATTCTGGACTTACAGGATGACTAGGACGTTTATGCAGGTTTTACTGTATGTTTGAAATTTCACATTCCAGGGTGCCTGGGTGGCTTAGTCGGTTGAGCATCCGACTTTGGCTCAGATCACGATCTCACAGTCCGTGAGTTCGAGCCCCTAGTGGGGCTCTGTGCTGACGGCTCAGAGCCTGGAGCCCGCTTCGGATTCTGTGTCTCCCCCTCTCTCTGCCCCCCACCCCGCTTGTGCACCTACACGCATGTGTGTGTGTTCTCTCTCTGTCTCAAAAGTTAATACACAAACGTTTAAAAAGGACGAAAGAAAGAGATTTCACTTTCTATGGGAGTTTAATGCAGGGATGTAGGAATGTGGGACTATCAACACCTCTGAGGG
The DNA here is from genome assembly GCF_023721935.1 of Panthera uncia. NCBI lineage: Eukaryota > Metazoa > Chordata > Mammalia > Carnivora > Felidae > Panthera > Panthera uncia. Next base: position 2,842,822 of record NC_064812.1, on the reverse strand, counting down.
TGGGGAGGAAGGGTCATGCCCCCAGGGGTGTGAACGATTTACCCCAGGTGTGGGTACACCCTCAGCTGGTGTTGGGGTGCCCCAGCCTCAGCCACTCACACAGATGTCCCCGCTCCCTGCCCCACCGTGACATGCCAGGTGTCTCTGATACAGGGAGAATTTGTTGAACCTCTTCCGGGCCCTTCCAGAGGCTCAGCCCTGGGGACTGTGTGCCCATAGCAGCAGACACAGGACCTCACAGATGGGACTCTCCCAGGGGTACTGCTCCCAGGTCTGGGCCCCACACACACTTCCCTGCAAATTCTGTGGGAATCATGCTCAGCACAGAGGGCTGCCTGCTTTCCAGCGTCTGCAGGGTACGCAGATGGCCCTTGAAGGTTTCCCGTTTCTCTCATCTTCTCACCTTTGTTTTTTCTCTCCCAAGTTGCAATTTCAAAGCTTCTGTGTCCATCACGACCTTAGCTTGTAGCAATTCTCGGTGACCGAGGGCAGGGTTCCCCAACTGCATAAAGTGACGGACCTACTCTTTTTTCTTCCACTTCCATCCTGGACTAATACCTTGGTAAAATGCAATAAAAATTAACTTTCAGAAATAAATGGGATTTTTAAAAAGGCAGAGACGTACAAAATACAAGCCCTGATTTTGTTGTCTTTAGATTTAAAGGACATAAAGCAGCCGTCAAATTGCTGCGAAAGTTTCTAGACTCTTAATTCCCTGGCCTATCTCCCCGTGGACCAGTAACAGGTGCACAGACTAGCACCACCATCAGCAGCACAGGGTGGAAGGAGGTTAGAAATAAGATGTGACTGCATCCAAAGTCACACATTTGAATGTGCTTTCACCAAAGTACACGTTAGAGGCAATGCAAACAATAAAAAATTAATAACATTTTCATATATTTATGTAACACTTTGTTGTGGGACCTCTATCTCAAATGTTGAACCGAATGGAAAGCTAATTAATGAAGATCAAAACTTTATATCAAAAATAAGATTCAAATATTTTCTAATGTTATTTATTTTGTTTTTATTTTTGAGGGAGAGAGCACGAGCGGGGGGGTGGGGAGGACACGGAGAATCTGAAGCGGGCTCTGCGCTGACAGCCGTGAGCCCGATGCGGGGCCCAAACTCCTGAACCACGATATTATGACTTGAGCCAGAATGTGGCGTTCAACCAACTGAGCCACCCGGGAGCCCCTGAACTGTTTTTTGTTTTTTTTTTAATTTTTTTTTTTAACGTTTTATTTATTTTTGAGACAGGGAGAGACAGAGCATGAACAGGGGAGGGTCAGAGAGAGGGAGACACAGAATCTGAAACAGGCTCCAGGCTCTGAGCTGTCAGCCCAGAGCCCCACGCGGGGCTTGAACTCACGGACCGCGAGATCATGACCTGAGCTGACGTCGGCCGCTTAACCAACTGAGCCACCCGGGAGCCCCTGAACTGTTTTTAACGTCATGTCCTAAAGTTGTCATTAACGCATCACATTGGTATGACAAATACATGCATTCTTGTATTCTTTGTTCTTTTTAGATTTTAGTTTTAAGTAATCTCTACACCCAACCTGGGGCTCGAACTCCCCACCCCGAGATCAAAACTCACGGGCTTTACCGAAGGAGCCCGCCAGGTGCCCCTAATAGCCAGTATTCTTGCAGTCGCCAGTATGCGGCATGGCGTCGCCGTTCACGTGGATGCTTCTCCACGTGAACGTCGTGCACAGCCTCTGCACGTGTGCGCACAGGCAGCAGGGTCGCTGGGACCGCGTGTCCCAAAATACTCTCCACCTGCCACGTGTAATTACTCTGAACGCCACGCTGACCAAGGTCACCGCGATGGCTGCGCTAGCTCTGAAAATCCTAAAAATCATGGAATTGAACTTTTTTATTAAAAAAAAAACCAAGGACTCGACTCCCGGCACCTCGAGTCAGGCTGGCTGAGCCTATCTCCGGAGAACGCTCGCCGGAGTCCAGTCTCACACCGGTCTCTGCCTGTGATGGCGAAGGGGCCCCATCCCCTCCCCTCGACAGCCCCTGGGGAGCCGCTTCCCGTTTTCCGAGTGTCCACGGTCTCCTGGCTCTGGCCAGCCAAGCTTAGGCCCCCCGCCTGCCAGGCACCAGGGGGCCGACCCAGCCTCATCCAAACACACCGGGGCAGAGAGAGCATGTGCTGGTGCGAAGGGAGGGGTGGGGGTGGAGAGCCAGAATACCAGATGTGCCCCCCTCCCCTTCCTCTGTCCCAGGACGCCCTTCTCCCCCTGCACGCGTTTCTTGGGGCCCCGGGGTGCCCACCTCCCCGGGAAGTTGGCCGGGTCCCAGGGCTAATGCAGCATCACAAAGAGAAGCAGCGGTCGGAGCCGGGCTGGTGCGACAGGAGAGCACGTGGCTCCCTGTCAGAGGACATTCAGGACTGACCTGGCTGCCGTTCTGTCAGCTCCCCGGGGCCGGGCTGCACCCTCCCCATCCCGGCTTCCCCCAAGTCAGCCAGGGCGAGCAGGGGACATATGGACACATAATAATATCAGTGAACACTACACAGTATTATTGTCTCCCCAAGTCTTGGGAACATGATCTTTCTTTTTAGTAGGACTTAATTTTTAGAACAGTTTTACATTGACAGAAAATGGAGACAATAGTATAGAGTTCCCATGTACCCTGCACCCAATTTTTGAAATTATTATTAGCGTCTTACATTAGCATGATACATTTGTTACAATGAATTAACCAATACCGATGCCCTGTGACTGAGGTCCATAGTTTATTCAGCTTTCCTTTGTGTGTTTTTTTAAACATTTTTTAAAAAGTTTAGATATTTGGAGGGAAAGAGAGAGTGTGTGTGTGCACAAGCGGGGAAGGGGCAGAGAGATGGGGAGAGAGAGAATCCCAAGCAGGCTCTGCACTCCACACAGAGCCCAACACGGGGCTCAAGCTCATGAACTGTGAGATCACGAGCCCAAACCAAGTATTCTTGATTTTGTCACTCAACCGACTGAGCCACCCAGGCGCCCCCAGACCTCCTTTGTTTTAACCTCACCTCCCTCTTCTACCCCAGGACCCCATCCAGGACTTCACGTTGCCTTTAGTTCGTGTCTCCTGGGGTTCCGCTGTGGCCATGACCGTTTCTCAGACTTTCCTCGTGTTTGCTGACTTGGACAGTTTTGAGCAGTGCTGGGTGGGTATTTATTCAGAGGAGCCACCACTGGAATTTGTCTGGTGTCTTTCTCCTGATTAGAACGGGGCCGTGATTTATTGGGAGGAAGACCCCAGAGGTAGAGAGCCATTGTCCTCACATCCAGAGCTCATACCATCAACGTGATGTAGGACTGTTGGTCCTGGCCTTGACCACCTGGCTGAGGTCTGTCAGCCTTCTTCCCTGGAAAGCTACTCTCCTCACCCTCCCTTCCAGGCTGCACGCTTTGGAAGAAACTCAGTGTGTATAGCCCACGCCTAAAGAGCAGGGAGTTACGCTCACCCTCCTTGAAGGCAGAGGGTCTGCATAAATTATTTGGAGTTCTTCTCTTGGGAGATTTGTCTCTTCTCCCCCATTTGTTAATTTATTCAATCATTGATATCAGTAAGGACATGTGGATATTTATTTTTTTACTTCAGGCTATAATAAGCCACTACCACTTTATTTATTTTGTTGTTCCCGGGGATGTTGTTAACATCCAAAATACCTTCACGCCTGACATCATCCATTCAAAATCAGGCTCGTGTTTGGCATGGGTCAGAGCTGCAGGAAATCAGCGCAGATGACACACGGAAATCTCCGTGCATGAACAGAGCCAGGTAGCCAGCAGGCGTGTGGGAAGAGGTTGATGGGTCTTGTGATAAAGCTGTGACCCACCTCCCATGTCTGTGATGTCCGTTCCCTCATTCAGACCACTGGTGCTGAGCCCCCGGGACGTACCACACAGCTTGCTAAACACCAGGTTGCTGTGGTCTGCTGGGAACAGACAGGTAAACAGGTAATTATGACTCAGAGCCATCCAAGCGATGCTGTCACAGAGGTGGTGTTTGTGCTGGATCTTAAAAGCAGTCAAGGTCAGGGAAGGACATCCCTGGGGAAGGCACAGTATGGGCAGAGTGTAAGAGGACCCGTCCCTTGGGAAGGAACCAGGCTCTGCTGGGTCACTGACAAGGCAGACAAGCTTTGGGGGCCAGAATGTGGGGTTTGAGATTGTGGGAGGGAGGACAAATGGGCCGTGAGTCAGGACTCTGCTGTGAAGCTACCATAATAGAAACTAACCCTGGTGGGTCGCCAGCCAAAGGAGTTTTACTGGAAGGGATACTTGGAGGAATAGTTTCAGCTGTGTTTAGCGGAGACCCTACCGCAATAGCAGTAACCTACAGACCTTGTTCTGTCACATAAACAAAAGAGAAAGAGAGCTGATGTGGAGACCCCCTGAATTCATCAGAGGCCCAGGCTTTCTGTTTCCGCTCCACCGTCTATGACTTCCATTCTCAGATTATCCCATGGCCTAGAATGGCTGCTAGAACTCCAGCCATTGCTTCCACGTGCCAAGCAACAGGAAAGAAAAGGGAGGGAGGACCAAATGGCACCCTGTCCTGGAAGTCCCACCCAATACTTGTGCATCCATCCCCTGGCAGGGACCCACTCATGGCCACACCAGCTTGGAGAGAGGCTGAGAAATGATATCATTTAGCCAGCCAATTACAAGTCTAAAAAAAAAAAATTGAGGAGGTCTCCCAGAGAATCTGCCACGAAAACATACCAGGGGGCTCAGTGAGCCAAAGCAAATCTAGAGAGGCAGGATAAACACTGGGCAGGGGGCAGGGGCTTTCTGGAACCAGGCAGGAGAAGTGACCAGGAAGGACGGTGCTACTCTGCCGTTCACCACCAGAAATCTGTCTTACGGCGATCTTATCTCCCCACCGCTTGCTCAAGATTCACACTCCCAGACAGGTGCATCCAGAGGGCCAGTGTGCGTCACGTGACCGAGCTCTGCCAGTGGGGAGGAGGGGAATCACCATTTCCTCTGGTGGTAGGAGTCGTCCGGGCCACTGGCTGGGAGCCTCGTGCTGTGGGGAGGGGGGTGGTTGGCACAGCCACAGAAGACAGCCCCGTGGACCCACACTTTGATTCCTCCTGGAGAAGCTCCCCATCTCAGAAGGGCCAGAGCCTCCAGGTCCAGCCAATGCTCCGTCTTCCATTAGCTTCTCCTGCGTTCTCTTCTGCCACCTCTTTCCTCTTCCCTTTCTAGACTTTTCCATACTCTCACTTCCACTGAGGCGGGAATCATTAACAAGACAACGTCAGAGCTGGAGAGAAGAGATGACCACATATTGAGCGCTTACTGAACATGAGACTCAACGCCAGATGCTCTGCCAGAGGTGAAGTGTTAGGATTGTGCGAGCCGATGGTCAAACGCAGCCATCGATGAAAATGAAATTACGTCAAAAACAAAGGTAGTAAGGATCCCAAACTCATCATTCTCTGAGGGCTCTACCACATACTGCCATCATCTGGGCTCTTGTCTGTTGTGTCCTTGCAGCGGAAATCCACGGAAAGGAACTGAGGAGCCGCTGACATCTCTTCCTGACCTGCATTCGGTGACATCACATTGGCAGCTTGAAATCGGCCGTGGTGGGAACACGTGCGCCATGGAAACTGGCAAGCGCCACCAACCAGGGCTCTCCCCCGCCCCAGGAACCTGGTATATTTACCAGCAGAACACGGTCTGACTACATGCTGCACGAGGCGATGACATAGAGTCCGGAAACAAACGAGACGGGGACATGTAAAACAGAGCTTCATGTTAGTCCAAGAAAGTGAAATTAATTCTAAGCACCTATTAATTCCGTACCCACGTTTCGCTTCCCCCGCTGTGACCCTTAATGATGTAGCTATGATTTTTTGAGCCTCCGTTAGAAGCCAGGCATATGAATTCATCTTCTGTTACTGCCACTTTCAAGTGAAATGTGATTATGGTCCCATTTCACGAATGAGAAAACTGAGGCACAGAAGGGTTGAGAGACTGCCCAGGATCAAACCTTTTGCTCCCTGCCACAGGGCCTCTTGTCTGGCTCAGGGTGTACCTGCCCCTTTCCAGCCTGAAATAACCCAGATGCCAGCAATGACGTCATCAGATGTGTTGTGACTTTAAATTGCAAGCGATCTTCTCATCCACTTCTGCTTTTTCTGAAATGTCATTTATTCTTTGGCTCGAGCTATTTTCCTTTCCGTCCTCTCCAGCTTTATGCCATCGCATTTAGCCGTGACGGTGATAAAGCCCTTTTCTTTACAGTTACCTAGCCCAGGCAAGTGCTAGTTTATAACCTTCACCGGATAATTAATGCATGTGACAACACACAGGCATTGCACACACTTCAGCAGCAGGAACAGGACGTGTTTGCCAGCACAAGGGCTAGAGATAAATTGCAGGGGGAAAGGCCTGCACCCCCTCCCCTGGGAACCCACACCCCACAGCTGGCATCTTCTTCTCCAGCATCCTCGTCAACAGTGTGCGTGGGCAGCCAGTGTGGTCTCCCTGAGGGGGAAACAGAGCCCTGGCAAGGAAGTGACTCACCCAGGGCATCAGCAAATTAGCGCCAGAGGCGTGTGGGACACAGGAGTTCCGGGAAGAACCCAACCAGGAGCGGGGATGACCTCACGCGAAAGCCAGTGTTTCTTGAGTGACTGAGTGAAGGTTTCTCTAAGTACTCAGTACTCTCCGTGCTTATGTACGCTGTGTTAGCTTTGACTTTCTGGCTTTGTTTTATATTTTCTTGACTTTCCTGCATGGTAAACTCCTTAGGATACGGAGGAAAGTATCTCGAGCTCCCTAAAGTCGAGTTCCTTCGTCTTTAAAATCGGGATCACCGTCACAGCCTCACAGGGCTGTTATGAGCAACGAGCAGCACCTGCATAGGAAAGAGCTGGCGTCTCATTCATGGTGCGTGTCTCGCACAGATGCTCATCTGATGGGGGCACTGAGTGTGCCCGTCCATCAGGTACAGGAGCGGCCACCATTCTTAGTATGCGTCTGTAGTTTGTTTTGTTGTTGCTGTTTTTATTTTAGAGAGGGAGCGCGTGAGCAGGGGAGAGGGGCAAAGGGAGAGAGAGAGAGTCCCAAGCAGGCTCCACACTCAGTGCAGAGCCCGACGTGGGGCTCGATCCCACAACCCTGGGATCACGACCTGAGCTGAAATCCAGAGTCAGCCGCTCAACCGACTGAGCCCCCCCCCCCCCCCCCCCCCCCCCCCACCGATGTTTGTAGTTTGTAACTCATCTCATGTGTCACGTAGAGTGGCCAGGACTCTGCGTGTTCTATAAATGGGCTTCGAGGACACGTATCTATGTAGAGAGGCTCGTTCCTAAATTGGCAGCCCAGAGCCGCCTCCATGAGCCACGAAGGAACTCTGTTTGGTAATTACCGTCTCCACCTGGAAAAAACCCCGTGACTCAGCTGGGTGGAAATGCCACCAGTGCCGCAGGGACAGGAAAGGAGCTGGGACCTTGGCCAGCTCCGAAGGGAGGCTGCTGTCCGGTTCCCGGGGGGGGGGGGGGGGGGAACCCGGTGTGGCCTCTCACTTGCCTCTCAGGAAAGACCACACAGCTGGGGACCAAAAGCCGCCTCGTCTGTCACTCGGTCCCGCACAGCCTCGTGGCCCTTAGGTGAGCTCCCAGGTGGCCCCTTGAGCTCTGAAGTCCTGTGAATTCACAAAAGGGTGACATTTCGTCTGTGACAGGCCATCGGCAGTCCCCACCAGGAGCTCTCGGAGGGCAAGGACGAAGCCTTGCTCTCACACAAATTGCAAAGCCAGCAGTGCATGCTCAATAAATAAATCATTTTTCCTGCTTTAAAACCATACTGGAGGAAAGATCCCCCACCTCCGACAGACTGACGTGTGGCAGCAGCCAGATTCCGAGGACAAACGAATCACGAGGCCCTTGGTGTTACGAACCAGCTGAGGGTTTGTGTGGAGCAGAGCAGAGCCCCGAGTCTGCGTGCAGACGTCGAGGGGACAAGGGCGTCAGAACAAAGGTGCCGAGTTAGGACGGTGGCAGGACAGGGTGTCCGCGCGAGAGAGATTTGGGGAAAAGACTGTACCTGTCACCCTGGAATCCACTCCTTTCGATGCAAGTGGGTGGCCTGTATTTAAATGTGTGGATTTGTCTGTATTTCTCTGGAGAACATAGCATTTGGGAGCGGGAGAGATGTGTCACCCTGTGTTTCTTTTCTCTCCGCTGATACGCCGAGTCGAGGACTCATGTGCAGATGGACACGGTTGTTTGCCTTCAAGGGTCAGGAGGTAGAAACTGGGACTTAGAATTGACCCCCGTCCTTGAGGCCTGACACATGGGGTCACCTTCTGCATCCGGCTGTCTCCTTCCAATCGATAAATCAAGCTACAAGTATTCACGGGGTGCCTATTGTGTGGGAGGCACCAGGCCTGTGCCATGGCGGGGCAGACCGGCGGAAGTGGCCTGGGATCTGACTGCCCGCAGAACATTAGCAGGCGCCCGCGGAGCCGAGGCCCGTGCAGACTGCGGGTGTGCCCCCCGGGGAGAGGAAGGGCGGAGAGGGTTGAGGGGGCTGCTCCTGGGCTCCTCTCCCCTCGTGGCGTGGCTCCTGCTGTCCCGGCAGACCTTCGCCCTTTCACAAGTACCCTGAGCCGATGGTCCCCAAATCTGGACCTCGGGCCAGGCCTCTGCCCAGAGCTAGAGCCTGGGGCCCAACAGGCACATTGAACTCACTGTTCCCCAGATGGAAGCGGTCCCCTCCCAGCAGGCTGTCCTTGCTCCTGGAGCCCGGGGACTCTTCATAGCCTCCTCCTCGCCCCCTCCCTGGCTGCCCTGTCCCGTCCACCCAACCCGTTACCGCTTTCTGCTGCTTTCGCAGGCCAGGTCTTTTCTAATCCGTCCTGTTGTTCCCATCCCTCTGGGGCGCCCACCTGGACCCCCAGGGCTGCCCCGATTCCTAGCTTGCCCAGGCCTGGGTCACTGTGTCTTCCCCAGACTGTAAGGGCTAATCTATATCCATTCAATACATTTCTTTTGTGCCAAAGTCCATTTCTTTTTTTTTTAATTAAAAAAAATTTTTAATATTTATTTTTGAAAGAGAGAGAGAGAGAGCAGAGCGTGAGCGGGGGAGGGGAAAAAAAGAGAGAGAGGCAGACACAGAATCCAAAGCAGGCTCCAGGCTCCGAGCTGTCAGCACAGAGCTGTCCTACGGTTTGTCCCCACTCTTCTGTCAACTCCCCTCAAGACAGTGACAGTCACGCTGTGTCCAGGTCTGGGCCCAGTGGGCTCAGTGGTGGGCACTGCCTCCCTCAGCTCCTGGCTGCTTTCCTCAGGGACACAAGTGGCAGGGCCTTGCAAGGACGTCCCTCCCCAGCCTGGACCCCGACACGCCTAAGACAGGAGGCGGCAGGTACACGCTGTCATCTGAACCCATCGTGTCTGGATCCTTGACCAAGCGTCGGCGCCGAAGCGTGTTCCCTTCCAAAGAAAAGGGCTGGAGGGGCGCCTGGGGGGGCTCAGTGGTCTGAGCACCCGGCTCTTGGTTTCAGCTCAGCTCACAGTCTCACGATTCGTGGGTTCGAGCCCTGCCTCGGGCTCTGTGCTGGCAGACAGATTCTGTCTGTCTCCGTCTCCCTCTGCCCCTCCCCTGCTTGCTTGGGCGTGTGTACCTGCGTGTGCGCGGTCTCTCTCTCTTTCAAAAAAAAAGAAAGTAAAAAAAAAAAAAAAAAGAAAGTAAAAAAAAAGAAAGGCAAAGAAAAGGATGGCTACCCGTTAGCAAATTCAGCCGACTCTTCCCAGAGCCACGGCTAGCCAGCTCTTCCCAGTTGGTCCGGTGGAACGACAGCCGGACCGTGAAGGAGAAAGGACACGAGCCCAGAACCCCAAATAGCTGGGCTTCTCATCGCAGCTTGGCGGCTTTCCAGCCCGGTGACCCCTGGACAACTCCCCTAATGTTTTCGAGCCCCGGTTGCTTTGCCTGAGAAAGGAGTGACAGTGATACTTCCTTGTCAGACAGTTGTGAGGAGGGAGCGAGCTAACACACATGAGATGTCACATGAGATTGTCCCCCCGCCCTCCGTGCGGGTGTTTGAAGGAAGGGGCAGGACGGCCCTGGCCTCTCTGCACCTCTCCCGTCTGACTGGGGCGTGGGGAGCCTGGGCCTGCTTCCGCCCCTCCTTCCCTCCCTGGCTGGCCTGTCCTGCCCTCTGGCCGCAGCCTCAGGACACAGGGAGCTCGGAGGACAGGCCCTGGCAGGCCAGGAGCAGAGGCAGGTTCCACTCTAACTTGGGCAAGTTGGGCAAGTTCAGTCTCACCCATGACAAAGCTGCCACCTGGGTCTCCGGGGTCCTTCTCCTTGGTCTAGAACTCAGGAGGGAAAGAGGGAAGTGTCATTTATGTAGCAAATATTCAAACGGCACTCACGTGCCAGGCCTGATTCTAAGAGCTTCACCCATCTCGACCCATTTAAACCTCGTAACAGCCCTAGGAGGTCGTTAGTACCACGCACCCCATGTCACAGGTGACCCCGAGCTCCGCAGAGACATTGGCCCACAGCCCGCAGCTAATGAGAGTGTGGGGGCGGGGGGAGGGTTTGAGCTCAGGCCGGCCCGCCCCCCGAGACCCTGCTCTGAATGCCGGGGGATGTCGGTAACCTCTGCCGGTGACCCTGTACTTTCATTCAATCCACAAAGCGTCGTGGCCTGCAAAATATGTCAGGCTTGGAGTCCTATTTTAAGACAAAGCGGTGGCTGGGAGGAAATAGATAAGGAATTTGTGCTTCCTGGAGCCATGGGTCCCGCAGACCCTCCCATCGGCGCGGAGCAGGGTGACTGAGCTGTAGCCCGGCAAGGCCCCCGAGGGGTCAGCGGAGCGGGTGGCGGTGGCTTCCCTTCCCTGCGTGCCTGCAGGCGGAAGTGACTAACCGGATATCAAAACACGCCAGCCCCCGCGAGCGCATTTAATAAACGCGTGGACACATACGGAAAGAGGAAAGGGGGGAAAGAGGTCGCTACAGACCAAGGACAGGCAGGCAAGTCCAAGCCAGCGGGCCCCGGGGCCGCGGCTGCCTGGAAGGAAAGCGCGTGTGGAAGTCCTCCCGCACCCGGAAACAGATGAGCTATTCAGAAGCACATGCTCCTTTTCTCTTGAATGATTAATTAAGTTTAGTGAGCGGTGCATACGGCAAGGGGAGCACAGCAGGAAGAAGGCTGTGCGCCCAGCGGGGAGGCCCCGAGGGTGCTGGTGGGGACGCAGCTTTGCGGGTCTGCAGGGTCAGGGCTGGCCCAGCTTCATCTCTCACCAGCGTGTGGCCCCGAACCTCCAAACCCCAATTTCTCCCTCTGGGGCGAAGGGCCTGCTGAAGGGGCCCTCGTCAAGACTGGCTGTCATTGGGGTGCCTGGGTGGCTCAGCCGGTTGAGCGTCCGGCTTCGGCTCAGGTCATGATCTCACGGTTCGTGAGTTCGAGCCCCGCGTCGGGCTCTGTGCTGACAGCTCGGAGCCCGGAGCCTGCTTTGGATTCCGTGTCTCCCTCTCTCTCTGCTCCTCCCCTGCTCATGCTCTGTCTCTCTCTCTCCTTCAAAAATAAACTAAAAAAAAAAACATTAAAAAAATGTTAAAGATTGGCTGCCATTGTGGCCACAAGCTGTTCCTTTGGGCACGTGGGGTACAGCCCATAGGAGCCAGCGGGTTGGCTGGAATGGAATCCGGTCAGCCTGGGGTGGGGGCCGTGGGTTCCCCAGTGTCCTCCTGCGGCCAGTGTGGCCACTCAATGTGCTGGACAAGTCGTCACAGAGACTGCTGTGTGCACCTCTGGTGACCGGCCCCCGGCCTACAGCTGCCGCCCTGATGGATGGGCAGGGCCACAGTCACAGGAGGCAGGCGGCCACGCCCAGGCTCACCCTGTCTGGGCAGGAGACCGGCTGGATAGCCGACTTCCTGGGTAGGTGACGAGTGAGGCACAGAGGGCCCTGTGCTCGGAGGGGGGTCCTATGATTGGGGTTCGATGCCCTGCTGTTACCATCTTGAAATTCCTAATAATTCTACCTTTGAGTTTTGTAGGTAAAGTCCAGAGACAATGAAGCAGTCTGGGTGGGGGGCTTGGAGCCTTGGCTCACGCTTGGCCCTACCCCCGTCACCTCCCGGCCTCTATGCCTCCTGGATCCTGAGTCCCGTCCAGCCTCACCCTTCCCACACCCACCCCAGGGCTGCTGGTGTGGGGCACAGGAGTGGCTACCCCCACCCTTGGCTGGTGGTACCACAGATGCATCCTTTGGGGGTTGTTCTCCAGTATGGTTGAGGTGATGGCCTATTGGAAGGGGAGACAGACTTCCTGCCTCTGGCCAGAGTGGCCACATTTTCATTCTGCACCGGGCTCACAAATCATATAGCTGGCCTTTGTGGCTGAGGCAACACAGAGAAACCGTGAGCTTCAAAGTTCCAGCAAGAGGGGACATCTCCCCCAGGACGCTTTGCCTCCCCTCAGGGCAACTGCCTGGCGTGGAGACCACATGACTCATCCCACAAAATTCTCAGCCTCTGATTGGAACCTCAGTCCCCTGATCTCCACGTGCGGAAGGGCATTCTCTAGAGGGCATGGCAATTGAGTTGACTCTTCTGGGAAGAGCAGGGCTGGGTCCGACGGGGCAGGGCGCTCCAGGCTGGGGGAGCAAACCATTGTTAAGAGTCAGAAACTTGGAACCGTCCTGATGTTCAGGGAACCCGGCATTGTGCAGGCCCAGGTTGGAGGCATGGCGCTCGGTAAGGGCTGGAGGAGGACAGGCCGGACCAGGTGGCCTTGCACGAGAGCCACAGAACTGTGAATTCTACCTTGTGGGCCAGTTTCCAAACTGTACCAGTGGCCAGCAGTAGAGGCCAAAGTGGCTTTACCGAAACAAGACATTTCCTGCAAGTTTCATATCTTTTCCTTACAATACATGTGAATGGTGTTGCATAAGAGAATCATTTTATGAAAATATCACAGAAGACATCCATTGAGAGGTGCAATTCCTATTCCAGGGAGAAAAAATCCTCTTTTCCTCCAGGAAATATGTCCTCCCAGGGCTGGTCCAGGGGCAAAAGCTCAAAGGAGGTTGAGGGAGGCTGACATATGATTGATTGCTCACTAAAGAACGGATAGATCAGGGGCATCTGGGGGCCCAGCTGGTTAAGCGTCCGACTTTGGCTCAGGTCATGATCTCCCGGTTCATGAGTTCGAGCCCCATGTCGGGCTCTGTGCTGTCAGCTCGGAGCCTGGAGCCTGCTTCGGATTGCGTGTTTCCCTCCCTCTCTGCCCCTCCACTGCTCACACTCTGTCTCTCTCTCCCTCTCAAAAATAAATAAACATTAAAAAATTAAAAAAAAACCCTGATAACAGCAGTGCAGTCATAAAAAGATGTTTTAAAATATGTACGCAGATGTGCAAAGCTGTGCAAGGTATAGTCCATCCCTGAGAATCTCCTATTGTAGCCAAGGAACCATCCCACATGGGCCGACTGTGTTAGTTTCCTGGGGCTGCCATGAACCTTGTGGCCCGAAACGATGCAAACTTATTCTCTTACAGGTCTGGCTGTCCGAAGCCTTATGTGGATCCCGTGGGCTGAAACCAGCAGGCAGAGCTGGTCCCTTCTGGAGGCTCCAGGAAACACTGTGTCTTTGGCTTTTCAGCAGCTAGAGGCCCCCCGCGCTCCTTGGCCTGTGGCCCCACTTCCGGTTTCAAACGTATCTCGGTTGTCACATCTCCTTTCCTGACCCGGACCCTCTTGCCCCCTCTTAGAAGCACCCTTGTGATTACACTGGGCCCACGAGGTAATCCAGGAAGATCTGCCCCTCTCAGCGTCCTTTACATCACCACATCAGCAAAATCCCTTTTGCCATGTAAGGTCACACGTTCACAGGGCCCAGAGATTAGGATGTGGCTTCATTATTCTGTCCAGCACACTCATAATTATAAAAAGTCAAAGTATCAAAGTGGGACAACGGGATTTAGTGGTCCAGAAACAGAGAGGTGACCTTTGGCTGTGGTGACCTGGGAGGACCCCATCGAGGAGGTGGTGTTTGAGCTGAGACAGCAGGCAGGCGGGGGGGCATCACAGGCAGAAGGCAGCACAAGCAGAGGTGTTGGGGGGGTATGTGGCTGGAGCGTCAGGCAAACAGAGGAGATGTACAGGCACGTCCGTCATGGTGTCTCCACACCCTTCCCTTCCCGGGACCCCGTCACAGGTGCCCCAGCCGGTGAGAGCAGGGCAGGCTGCACAGCTCATCCAGAGAGATCCCTGGAGCTGCCGGTGGCCGCAGGAGCCCTGAGAGGAGACAGCAGACGCCGAGTGCCCTCGAGGCGGGTGACGGTTGAAGGCCTGCAGCCCGTGAGGGGAGACGGCTCCGGACAAGCCAGGCCCCAAGGCTCTCCATGGTTTCGGCCCCTCCCTGAGTCTCCTGGCCCCCTGCTTCCCAGCCTGGCCCCGGTCCCTGGGGCGGCCAGAGGAAGACCCTGGTCCTGGCAACCTGAGGACCCACTAAGCAGAGCCGCAGAGGGAGGGCAGGCCAGGAAGAGGACAGCTCACGTCCCAGCCCTGATTCCTCCCCAGCTGTGTCCCATGACCCTTACAATCTCTTGGCCCGCCCCTCTGGCTCCAGACCCTCCTCCATCCCGGGAACTGTCAGCAGTGGCCCCAGAGTCGAGCCTCGCAGGGACCCCGCTGACCGGCTTTCCCCAGTAAGCAGGAACGTCTGGGTGAGTTCTGTCCGGCGGCCTCCGTGGACGCTTCAGGGCCGCCTTGCATGGGTACCTACCAGTTTACAGCCCAGGACTCCAAGCACCGTCACACAGCAGTGGACAAATCTCTCTCCGGCTGACGTGCTCTGAAGCCCTTCCGTCATTTAAGAATATACCACCTCCCCAGTTGATTTGCCCAGTATTACCAGTGCCTGCAATGACCTGAACAGCAAGACACACACGCTAGACCAGGACGGCTGGAGCTTAATGCGGATCGTTCCAGACCCTACAGAATAGGGCCGTGTGGTGCCCAGGAACTCTGCTGGGAAAGACAGGGGCCAGGAAAGGCCTCTCTGAAAAGACAGCTTTTGGGCAAAAACCAGAAGGATGAGAATGAGCCAGGCGTGTACAACCCTGTGAAGACAGCAACGCGGGCAGGCTGTTAAATATACACTCGCTTATTCATTAAAGGCACGGTGTTAAATCAGCAGCAGTTAAACCTGCATTGACCTCGGGACAGTTGCAGGAAGCGGCTGGAGAATGTTCACACTGTGGGGTCACCTATAAGGTACGAGCAGCAGGACCAAACTCACTGACGGCTGAGGGCTCCTAGCCAGTGGCCCTCTACCCTCTGAGGAGAAGGCTCCCGGGCCGTTCTCTGTTCTTCTTCCCCACCCTTTGAGGCAGGCCTCCTCTGACCAGATGGATTCTCTAAGGCTTTCCAGAGTCAGGTGAAAGCAGGCAGGAAGGGGAGAAGCAGGGATGCATGGGGGGAGGCTGAGCACAGGCGCTGTGGCAGCTGCTGAGGGTGAGGACAGGGAATGAGGGGGAAACAGGGGTTTCTGGAAGCACGTCCACGATCTCCGTGTCACCTTTCTGGTACATGACGGTTACAGGTAAAGGGCTTTATGGGACTGGAACTGCCCTCGAATGCTGGACCCCGGCTTTCTGGCCATGCCACAGTGCTGGGACAGGATTGTGCGGGTCATAGTTTTGCAGATGCTGCATTTATAAGCCTCGCCTGCTGTCTGTGGCCGTGGGAGGGAGTGTGGATTCTATTTTGAAGGTAACCGGAGGCCACCATAGAGGTCACTGAATGGAGGACGTACGTCATGCCATTTCTGTTTTAAAAATACAACCTATGGGGCACCTGGGTGGCTCAGTCAGTTAAGCGAAGATGTCCGACTTTGGCTCAGGTCATGATCTCGCGGTTCGTGGGTTCAAGCCCCGTGTTGGGCTCTGTGCTGACAGCTCGGAGCCTAGAGCCTGCTTCGGATTCTGTGTCTCCCTCTCTCTCGGCCCCTCCCCCACTTGTGCTCCGTCTCTCTCTATCAAAAATAAATAAATGTAAAAAAAATAAATAAAAAATAAATAAAAATAAAAATACAACCTGGACTGCTGTCTGGGGGGCTGGCTGATGGGAGGTGCAGGCGTGAGCCTGCAGGCCAGGTGCGAGGCTCTCTGTCCGACTCCCGGCTCCACTGGCCGGGGCTGCTGAGGTCTCGGCACGGCGCAGCCACCCCTGCCCAAATCCCCCCTGTGCCTCAATCCACGTGTCCCGGTTTAGACGCAGCCCGGGCAACGGCCCCTCCCCCGGCCTCCATTAGCCAGATTGAGTCCCTCCCACGTCCTGCAGCCTCCTCCATCCTTCCCAGGCCGTCTTCCCACCACCTGACTCCCAGGCTCCGGATGAGCTTCCGATGCCGAGGAGACGCATGAGCCTGGTCCCCGCGCACACAAACGCCATGGCAACCGCAGCTGCACGACAAGAGCCACGGAAGGCGGACTGGAGCTTGCCAACCCAGAGAGCCAACCATCTGCGGGGCCAAACCCTCCAAATGTCACCTTCTTGAGGTGCTCGTCTCCGCCCAGCTTTGCACAGAGCAGAGGTGACGTTTGAGCAGAGTACGAATCGACAGTGGGAGCACACGAGGTCCCTTTAATGTGTGCATTTTCCTGTGCAAAGTGACTGCGAGCAGGAGGCAAGAGAGACGGGCTCGAGCGAGCCGGCAAGGTAGACTCAGGGATGGGAAATTCAGGCCATCAGTGAGCAGAGGGATTCCCCCTAGGGCTGGTTTCCGCCCGTGATGCCACTTCCAAGCCCCTCGATCTGTCAGAAAGGCCACTTTCCGCAGAGGCAAACGTCTGTGTACGTTTGAGTCAAAGGCCCCAATGGATTTGAGCCTTTGGAGCTTGTGATGGTGACAGCAATGGCTTCCTACTGGGACCTAACAGCAGCTGGTGGCCATGCTGAGCCCTCCCTGCATTTTATCTCCCTTACCCTGCAGCAACCCCAGAAGGCACCACAATTATCCTCTACAAGGCTGAGAGAAGATGCCGAGAGATGTTCAGTGCCCGGGGTCACCCCACTACTAGGCGGAGAAAGAGGGAACTGAAACACGTCAGTCCTGCTCCAGAGCAGGGGGTCCACTAGGGGGTCAGAGCATGAACTCTCGACCTCCACTAAGGAGTCAGGGCAGTCCGACCGATGCACTGGTTCAAACACTGGCTGTTTGGCATGAGTCCCGAGGAGCCCTCGCACCAGGCGCCGTGGACGGGCTCCGGCAGCCTTAGAGGGCTGAAGTCCAGCCTCGCTGACCACAGGGCCGTGGCACACACTGTAATGGGCTAGAGCAGGTGTGCTGTGCGTGAGCGCCGGTGGGGACGCGGTGATGGCATAATTCACAGCAGCGGCCGTCTGCTCCAACACGGTGCCTCCAGCTCCTGTGCCCGCCTGCCGTTTCGCACACAGCGCTGCCAGAGCCCTTGGCCCAGGGCCGGGTGTAGGATCCCGTGCAGGGGCCTCTCCCTTCGCCTTTCTCCAAGCCCGAGCCCTGTCACCAGCTGCCAGAGTGAGAGGAGACGAGGGTGGAAGGAAGGTGCAGGCTCCGGGGACCAGTTTGTGTCGTCTGTGAGAGACCATCAGTGAGGCAGCCACATTCCCACCAAATGCACTGTGATCCCACCCACGGGGAACGTGACCCCCCAGAGTAGGAAAGACCCAAATGTAAGGAGCATGTTCGAGGACCAATCAACAGTTCCTGGAAGCCGATGGGACATTGAGTTTTGGAGCAGGGAAATGAGAATCACCCCAAAGGCCCGGAAGCATCTGAGTACCCCACCTGGGCCACCCCTCCCTACCCAGAATCTGACCAGGGCCTGGGGCGAGGGTCAGGAGAGGTGTGGAGCCAGAAGAGAGTCCAGTGGGGACCACTCTTGGGCGCCAAGAGTGGGCAGGGCAGCGAGCCAGAACCGCGAGGAAACCGAGGCCAAGGTGAAACCCAGGGGTCAGGACGTGTAGGAATCATAGAGCTTCTGGAGGTGGGAGGGAGGGAGATGAATTTTCTTTCACCTGCTGCCTAAACCCACCCAGGCTTTGAGAGGACCCTGGGAGCAAGGGAAAGATCGTCTCAGGACGAGGTGACGGGAGGCTGCTCTAAAAGGGGACAGGGGGAGGACAGGGACTGTTAGAAGAGCCAGGGACGGGGCAGGAAGAGCCGTTTGGAGAACGAGCCTAGTGAATCTGGCTGAGAATGTGTAGTTAGGGGGTGGCAGAGGGGACTGGGTCCTGGCCCTTTGCGGGGGCCGGGAGCTCGGGAGAGAGGTCTGGCTGGGGGAGCACAGCTGGGGGCTGCCGGTCAGGTGATAACAGGCGTTCTTGCTCTGTTGCAAGGGCATAGCTTGGCGGCCAGCCCTGCCCCTTCCAGCAGCTTCCTAGTCCTAGCTCCATGTCTCCAAGACATGCTCATGACTACCCGGCCGGCCTGGGGCTCCTTCCTGCCTCCCCGCCTGACCCCAAGCTCCTGGAGGCCCTGAGCTGTGCCCAGTACGTCTCTGGAACCTCGGTCTCCGGCCAGGCCATTCAGCCACAGCACGTGTGGGTTAGCATTACCTCTGTTTCCTCCAGACCCGGAGGGTCCTCAGCTCCTCCCTGCTTCCTGTTTACCCAGCCCCAGCCCCATTGTCTTAAACAGCAGAAATTCATTTCTCGGTTCTGGAGGCTGGAAAATCCAAGACCAAGGCTGATGCTGTTCAGGACCGATGGGCGCCTTTTTCTGGCTTGCAGAGAGCTACCTTCCTGCCGTGTCCTCATGTGGGAGAGAGAGAGAGAGCTCTGGTGTCTCTTCCTCTCCTTGTAAGGACACATGTTCCTTTTTTCTTTTTTTTAAATTTTTTTGTTTAACGTTTATTTATTTTTGAGAGAGAGAGAAACAGAGAGAGAGAGAGAGAGAGAGAGAGCGCACCAGCAGGGGAGGGGCAAAGAGAGAGGGAGAAAGAGAATCCAAAGCAGGCTCCAGGCTCTGCATTATCCGCACAGAGCCCGACGCAAGTCTCAAACCCACGAACCGTGAGATCATGACCTGAGCCAAAGTCGGACGCTTAACCGACTGAGCCACCCAGGCACCCCATAAGGACATCTGTTTCTATGGGGTCAGGACCCTTACGACCTCCTTAAGGGCTCTGTCTCCAACACAGTCCCATGGCAGGGGTTAGGATTTCAATGTATGAATTTGGAGGAGGGATTCAGTCTACGTCACCCATCGAATCAGTGGCAAGTCCTGGCGTGTGAATGGTGCCCCCAGAAAGGTTTGTTGAAACCCTGACCCCAGCTACCTGTGGATGAGACCTTACTTGGAAATAGTGTCTGCAGGTGTTGCCAGGTTATTTCATCTGGGTGGACCCTCATCTAGTACTCTTGGAGTGCTTAGAAGAGGGGGAGAAGGGACGCTGACACACAGGAGAGCTCCGTGAGGCATCGGGGCAGAGACTGGGGACACGCAGCTGCACGCCAACGGGCCCCAAGTATCACCACCCCAGCCAGACGCTGGAGGAGGCCAGGAGGTACTGTTGTCCAGAGCCTTTCGAGGGAGCGTGACCCTGCCCACACCTGCTTTTCAGACTCCTGGCCTCAAAAACTGTGAGGCAATACATTCCTGCTGTTCGAAGCCTCCAGGTTCACGGTGCTTTGTTATGTCGGCCCCGGGAAGCTGACACACCCCTGGAGGGTCCATACACCTGTTTCCTCCCGTGCCCACCCCTCCCCATCGCCCGGGCCAGGCCCTTCCCTCTCTCTTCTCGCCCAGCAGCCCTGCAGGCCAGGCGGGCCGTCACCTGTGAGTGGCCAGGTGACCTGGCTGTCCAACACCTACGCCCGTGCTGTTCCCTCTGCCTAAGCTCCCCTCCCCTTGTCCGCTGGCAACCTCCTGCTCGTCCTTAGAAAACCCAGACCAGAAGTCATCTCCTCGGTGGGCCTGTGCTGATTTCCAGGCACAGACCTTCCTCAGCTCACGAGAGGGTTATGTCCCGATAAACTCACCTAAGGCGAAACCATCGTGAGTCAAAAACGCATGTAACACACCCAACCCACCGCCCACCACAGCTGAGCCCGCCTTACACGTGCTCACAACACTCCTGTGAGCCTACCGGTGGGCAAAACCATCCGACGCAAAGCCTGTTTGATAATGAAGTGTTGACTGTCTTACGGAATTCATCGAATACTGTGTTGAAAGTGACAGAAAGGCTGTGTGGGGGCACAACGGCTGCTGGTGGGTTGGTTGTGGGCCCTCATGATCGCTGGCTGATAGGACCCCGGCCATGACCACTACTCGGCGTCACCGGATAGGATCGGGGAGAGGACCATACCCCACGCCCCTAGCCCTGGAAAAGACTCAGGTTCAAAACTCCAAGTACCGTTTCTACCAAACGTATACAGCTTTCACGCCGTCATAAAGTCGAACCGTCGTAACTTGAGCCACTGTGAGTCAGGGCTGTCTCTGGGGTCAGCCATTCTCCGCGCTGTGTCTGCCCATTCCTCTTGCTCCCGCTGGTATGAGTGCTTCCTGTCTTTCCATGTATCCTGCTCCCCCACTGCTAAGCATGAGCATTGAGAGCAAGGATTACAGCCCGTGGCCGGGACACAGCGATGTCGGGTGGTTAAATGCGTGGACAGCTGGCCGGTCAGCTGGTCAGTTGACAGGAAACCCAGGGCAACTTCGACACAACTGGCTGTACGTGAGCCGCGTGCTCTGTGCCCCACCCCGGTGTTAGCTGGGAGGGCTCCAGGCCTCGTGGGACCCCGACGCCTTTATAATTTGGGAAGGGATCCCCGGTAAGAAAAGGAGTACAAAGACAGGTGCGGGGCTTTAGAAGCGGCCTGTGCTGTGGAGCGAGGGGACCCCGAGGCTGCAGCGACATCATGGCTGTGAGTTGTGGCTTAGGTGCAAAGGGGCACGCCCCAGAGGGCACCGGCGCCCCGGGTCACAGGCGCTTGGCGGCTGCCGTGCTTCCCCACTTCCTCCCTGCGCTGACCGCTGACCGCAGACCGCACTTTCACAGAGATTGCTTCCCCTTGAGACAGCAGGTCGGAAGGCGGTGGCCCAGAAGAGCCCTGGTTCGCCAGGCCTAGCGCAGTGTTGGGCTTCTGCTGGTCGCCTCTTCTGTACCTCCCAAACCCTGCTCCCTGGCTCCCAGGCTCCGGTGACTTCTCCAGAGGCAGCGACACGTGGAGGGAAGGAGGCAGGGAGACCGAGCGACTCGATCCCTTGACGGCTTGTCTGTCCGGACTGTGGAGCGGGCCTTGCTGTCCCGGAGGAACAAGGGCCACCAGTTGGGCGGCTTGAGACAGCAGGAACGTATTCTCCCATGGTCCTGGGGGCCAGACATCCAACGTCAAGGTGCGGACAGGGTTTCCTCCAGAGGCGCTGGGGGAGGATCTTTCCTGTCTCCCAGAGTCTGGGGGCTCCTGGCGGTCCTTGGCGTGTGGCTGCAACCCCTCCAGGCTCGGCCTCCGTCGCCGTGTGGCCCTTCCCTGTGTCCTCACTCTTCTCATAGGGACACCTGCCATTGGATGTAAGTCTGAACCCGAATATGATGACCTCATCTCAAGATCCTTCACTTACCTCTGCCAAGACTTTTTCCAAATAAGGTCACAGTCACAGGACCTGGGGTTGAGACTTGCACGTGCCTTCTTGGGGACAGTGTGCTGCCCACCGCACGTGGGGACCCAGCGTGGCCGAGAAGAAGCAAGAGAGTGAAGCAGAGGGGCTGGGGGCAGGGGGCCCCGGGGTCCCCATAGCAGCAGCCCCCACAAGGGGCACCCGCCCAGGGGGCCCACCGACTGCCTGCCCCCAGAGAGCTCCCTGCCTCCCCTTTCTTCTGTCTACGCAGCACAAGCTCGGGGCTGCGTCTTGAGCCCAGCTCAGCGCCCCCACGTAGCAGATGTGCAGGAACTCGGGCCACTCCTCCACTCTGCTTCCTGCTCTCCTCTCTGCCTCCCCCCCCCTCCCCCGGGACGAGTCCCTTGCAATCTTAGGCTCCCCTTCCCCTCCACACTCTCTCCTCCCCTCCCCGTCCCCCTGCACTCCCTGATACCTTCTGACCTAGCCTGCCCGTGGCTCCTGCTGGCTGGCTCCCAGGCCAGTTCTCTCCTTCCTGGGGTGGTTACACTGAAAGTGGCAGGAGGAGCGAGGGCCCATCTGTTTCTGCCTCAGAGCTTCTCCATCATTCTCTCGTTTCTACTTTCCAGCAATGGAGCCGGCGCTTGGTCCTCAGCTGCCTCCTCTCGGTTTCTTAAGCTGGGGGAGAGGGGCAAGATTCTGCACCGTCCTGAACTCCCCACACGGTCACTCTTGTATGTTCACTTCTGTTTGTTTTCCCCTGGACAGCAAGGAGGCAGTGAGGACAGTTCTGGGTCAGGGTCATTTGCAATGACGTGCACAGTGGTCTGAATCTCGTATGTCCCTCTTTTACAGAGAGGGAAGCCAGTGGCAGGAACTCAGGGCCACAGAGCAGTAAACGGGGAGCTGGCCTCAGGGGGAGTCAGTGCTTCGTGCAGGAAAGTGAGTCCTTAGAGGCGGGGAGGTGGCCACCTGCAGTGGCCTTTGGTCCCCAGGGGCAGGGGTGGTGCAGGGCGGCCTCCCTCTCTCCTCATCCTCCCCAGCCCCTCTCCCGCTTGCTCTGCAGGAAGCCCTCCCTCAGGTATCGCTTCCTGCAGAGGAAACCTCCTTTGCCCACAGAAATGCAAATCTGGCTGTGAGAGGGACAGCGTCTCAGGGGCTATTGTTTGGCACTTCCTTCTTGGCATTGGGCCGAGGCCCCAGAGCCGCTCCCGGGTTCCTGGCCTTCCTTCGGCATGCCCGGCTGCCCAGGGTCCCGTGTCTCCCAGGGGCCCTGGGCTGGGACTGCGTTGAGGAAGCAGCTGGCAGTTAGTCAGTCAACAAACATCTGCTGGGGGCCCCAAGATAACTATGACTGGGTTCCTGCCCTCAAGGAGACAAGGGTGTGACGAGAGACCCCAGGCCAGACCCCTGAGAACCACCCGGAACCACCCAGCCAGCCCTCCCTGAACTCCACACCCACAGAGACCGAAAGATAATAACACGGTCGCTCTTGTTTTCATCGTGATTGAATACAAACAGCGTACAACGTCCCGTCCTAACCCCTTCCCGGCCCGCGGCCCCACGCACGGAGCACATTCTGTGTTGTGCCACCATCACCTCCGCCCGCCTCCCGAACTTTCCCCTCTCCCCAAACTGACACTCTGCTCCACGACACAGGGACGCCCCTCTCCCCGCCGCCGGCCCCACGGCCCGCTCCGTCCCTCTGAGCGCGAGGACTCCGGGGCCCTCGTGGGAGTGCGGTCCGGCAGTCGTGTTCCTTCTGTGACGGGCCACCTCACTGGCACAGTGTCCCCGAGGCTCATCCATGTTTGCTTTTAAGTTTATTTATTTATTTGGAGGGAGCACTGTGCACCAGGGGGCGGGGCAGAGAGAGAGGGAGAGAGAGCATCCCAAGCAGCCTCCACGTTGTCAGCACAGAGCCGGACGCGGGGCCGCGTCCCATGAAGCGTGAGATCACGACCCGAGCCAAAATCCGAGTCGGATGCTCGACCGACGAAGCCACCCGGCGCCCCGAGGCTCGTCCGCGTGTTAGCAGGGGCCAGAACTTCCTTCCTCGTTAGGGCTGAGGGATAGCCTACCGTACCGACGAGCCGCTCTTGAACCTCGGTCTGTCTGCAGATGCCCGGGCGCTGCTCCTTCCTCCTGCCGCGAACACGGGTGTGAACTTGTCTCTTCCAGACCCCGCTTTCAGTTCTTCAGAGTAAATACCCAGAAGGGCCACTGCCAGATAAGAGGGAGACACAGACACAGAGGCAAAGGTGCAGAGAAGTGGAGAGACAGAAGCCGACCCAGTGAGTCGCAGAGACAGGGAGACAGACAGACACACACACACGCAAAGAGAAACAGACATGAGGCGGACAGAGGGGAGACAAACAGACAGGGAGCGATGAGGCAGGTAGGGAGGCACAGAGAGATGGGGAGAGACAGAGGCGGGTGGGGAGACAGAAAGAGAGAGATGAGGCACGTGGGGAGACAGACGGAGAGATGAGGCACATGGGGAGACAGACGGAGAGACGAGTCAGGTGGGGAGACAGAGAGATGAAGAGACAAGGTGGGTGGGGAGACAGAGAGACGGAGAGAGACAAGGCTGGTGGGGAGACAGAGAGACGGAGAGAGACAAGGAGAGTGGGGACACAGAGAGACGGGAGAGACAGACAGACTGCCTGTCGGCTGAGACCATCTGAGACATGGAGGACGGTCGCCTGCCTGCCCTGGGCTGCAGGCGGGGGGCAGGCATGTCCTTCCCCAGAGCCTGTGTCAGTCAGCCTGGTCTGGGGGGCCCTCCAGTCCCCAGCTCCCTTGCTCGTTAGGCCCCAGGAAGGCCTCCCCTGTGCCTCAGGAGAGGAAGCAGGGATCCACAGGCTAATATATAATGTGATGACACCATGTTTGAGCCAAAGGCAACCACCCAGAGGAGCCTGGCTAGTTCTCAAATCAGCACCACGGTCATCCCGCATGAGCTGTCTTGTGGTTAAGGTTGGTTTGGGTGGCTTCCAGGGGAAGTGCGAGTTGCTTCGGCTGGAGACAAACCTTCATGCCTCCGAGTGTGTGGGTGCCTGTGGGTATACGCGCGGTGTGTGTGAAAGCCTGACCCGTGTGAGCACACAGAGCCCGGGACTGCGTCTGCCAGGGGAATCCAGGCAGGCTTGCTGGAGGAGGTGTCCCTTGAACTGCTCTTTGTGCTGATTAGGATTTCTGTCACTATATGTACCAGCAACCAACCACAGTGGCTTAACCGGGGGTGGGGGTGGGGGATCTTTCTCACAAAACAAGAAGCCTGGGGGAGCCGGCCCAGGGCTACAGCAGCCACTTGGGAAGGTAGTCCCGAAAGAGGCACCTTCTAGCTTCCTGCTTTACCACCTTTACAGGGTGGCTCTGTCTCTAAGCTTTGGGCTTGCAGACCAGGAAGGAAGAAAGGGAGGATGAAGATCACAAAGCAGGTTAACAGAGTCAGCACTTCCCAGCGAGAACCTGGCAGCCTCCTGGGACAACACATGGGCAGAGGGGAGGGAGGCTGTGGAGAGGGCGTTGAGTGGTCTGCGTCCCCCCAGCCAGCAGGTGGTGAGTGGTGGGGGTATAGCAGGGAGCCAGATGAAGGGAGAGAGTGAGAGTGCAGGATAAGCCAGAAGGAACACTTGAGACAATAGCTGAGTATTTCCAAATTGACAAAAGACATCAAGCCACAGATCAGAAACTCTAAGAATCCCAATCAAGAAGCATGAAAAGAAGATCACGTCTGGGCCCATCATTGTCCAACTAGCAAAAAACAAACTCAAAGAGAAAATCTTATCATAGTAGGCTAAATAAACTTCAAAAATGAACAGGAAATAGAGATGTTTTCAGGTCAATAAAAGCTGTCAGAATTTGTCGCCAACAGACCCACATTAAAAAAACACTGGGGGGGGGGGCGCCTAGGTGGCTCAGTCAGTTGGGCGGCCGACTTCGGCTCAGGTCATGATCTCGTGGTCCGTGAGTTCGAGCCCCGCGTCAGGCTCTGTGCTGACAGCTCGGAGCCTGGAGCCTGTTTTGGATTCTGTGTCTCCCTCTCTCTGACCCTCCCCTGTTCATGCTCTGTCTCTCCCTGTCTCAAAAATAAATAAAACGTTAAAAAAAATTAAAAAAAAAAAAAAAACACTGGAGGTAGTTCATCAGATAGAAGAAAAATATTCCAGATGAAGGTAGTAATGTAGGAATAAAAAGTGCCAACATGAATAAGCAGATAAGTAAATGAACTAAATAAATATTGACAGTTTAAAATAATAATAATAATTTTTATGGGGTTTAAAACACATGTGGACTAAAAATAAAAACAGTGCCAAAGTCAGGGAGGGGTTTATGGACTTAAAATATAAGATCCAGAGTGCCTGGGTGGTTCAGTCAGTTGAGTGTCCGACTTCAGCTCAGGTCTTGATCTCACAGCTCGTGATTTTGAGCCCTGCATCAGGCTGTCTGCTGTCAGCACAGAGCTCAGTTTGGATCTTCTGTCCTCCTCTCTCTGACCCTCCCTCTCTTTCACGCTCTTTCTCTCCCTCTCAAAAATAAATAAACATTAAAAAAAAAGAAACATTTAAAAAATTAAAAAAAAAAGATCCTTCTATTGTCTAGGAAGTGACAAGTGAAAAAATATGGTAAGTCTAAAAAGTCAAGGATGCATGCTGTAATTCCTGGAGTAACTATTAAAAGATAAATAATAGAATGCATAATTAACAACCTATAAGAAGGAAAGGGAAATAGTTAAGATATTTGTATAATCAAGTCAAAAGGCAAGAAAGAAGAAAAAGAGAACAAAGAACAGATAGGACAAATAGAAAATAAACAGTAATATGGTAAATTTAAACTCAAATAGATCAGTAGTTGCACTAAATGTAAATGGACTAAATACTCCAATGAAAAGACAATTGCCAGATTGGATTGAAAAAAAAAAAACACAACAACTATACGCTATTTTTAAGAGACACATTGTAAATTTAAAGACACAGCAAGACTGGAAGTAAAAGGATAGAAAAAACAGGGCATTAAAACAAACACAACACAGAAAAAAGGAAGGAACAAAGGTGGCGCAGTTAAGCTAATAGCAGACAAAAAGGGGAGCAGCCTTCATTATGTTATTAATATTGGCCTTAGGAGTTAAAAAGGGACATTTCAAAATAATAAAAGAGTCATTCCAACAGTGAGATATGATATCCTAAATTTTCCTTCACCGGAAAACAGCCTCAAAAGCTATAAAGCAAAACTTGGCGACCTAATGGGTTAAGGACTAGAATATAGGACAGAGGAGCAAGCAACTAATTGCTGCTAGAAAGTTAGCAGGGGTCTCACTGAAGAGGAGACCTTTGATCTGGGTCTTCAGGGACGAGTAGGATTTTTCTAGGTAGAAATGGCAGCAGCAAGAATAATTGCTATATCCTCATTTCTTTAAACTACCTCATTTCACTCAATTCTTACAACAATCCTGATTCATATTCCATTAGATCTCCACCATATAGGAAAGGATACTAAGGCCCAAAAAAACTCAAGCAATTTAACTAAGATGATGAAGCAAATGAGTGATGAATCCAGGATTTGGAGTCATATCTGTTTGCTTCTGAAGCTGGGGTACTTTGCCTCTAGGCCACCCTGTCTCATGTGCAGAGGCATGATACGCTGGTTTGCTTTAGGCTCTTCTTTGACTTGTGTCTGAAATTTTTATTTGAGGAAGACAAATAATAGAGACCCTTGATTGTAATAGTGCTGATCCTAAAATGCATATATGTTTGTACATACACACACATACATACAATCTATCTAGATATAGATATAGATGAATATATACACGTATATAAAGATATATGCGTATAGATATATATAACAAAAAATGTCGTTAATGAGAACTTACAAATCTGTAATGGGTGGCTTGAACCGGTCTTATCTCAGACTTGGGCAGAGTGTGCCCAGCCCAGAATACTGGTGTGTTTACTGCCACCTAGTGGCAGTATATAACAATTACAGGGACAGTGTAAGAGAAAAGGTAGTGACTGAAAACCTAACGATATAAGATGACAGTAAACATTGGACCCTGGCATCAAGTTGCTGAAGAAATATTTGTTGAGCTGTTCTGTCAGCTGCTTTTGATTCACAACCTCCATGATTTCTTTTTCCCTTCATTTTATTGTTTTAATGTTTATGTATTTACTTTATTAAAATAATTTTTCTAATGCTTATTCATTTTTGAGACACAGAGAAAGACAGAGCATGAGCAGGGAGGGGCAGAAAAAGAGGGAGACACAGAATCTGAAGCAGCTCCAGGCTCTGAGCTGTCAGCACAGAGCCCGGCGCAGGGCTCGAACCCATGAACCGTGTGATCATGACATGAGCCAGAGTCAGACGCTTAACCAAATGAGCCACCCAGGTGCCTCTATTTATTTATTTTGGAGAGAGAATGTAAACATGCACAAGCAGGGGAGGGGCGGAGAGAGAGAGAGGGAGAGAGAATCCCAAGCAGGTTCTGCACTGTCAGCACAGAGCCCCATATAGGGGTCTAACCCACAAACTGTGAGATCATGACCTGAGCTGAAATCAAGAGTCGGAGCTTAACTAAGCCACTCACCACCCCTCCCTTCATCTTAAAAGTAAAATTATTTCCCCTTTTTCCCTTACTTTTAGAAATTAGAAAGAGGGGCACTGGGTGGCTCAGTCAGTTAAGCGTCTGACTTTGGTTCAGGTCATGATCTCACAGTTCGTGAGTTCGAGCCCCATGCCGGGCTCTGTGCCGACAGCTTGGAGCCTGGAGCCTGCTTTGGATTCTGTGTCTCCCTCTCTCTGCTCTTCCCCCATTCATGCTCTCTCTCTCTCAAAAAAAAAAAAAAAAAAAAAAGAGAAAGAAAGAAATGAGAAAGAAAAATAGTAGTCATCTGTGGCTTCAGTACTCAGGTTCCAGAATTAATTCTGGTTAACAACCTTAATGCTTTCTTTCCATCTTACTTTTTAAGAAAAAAAAATCACATGAAAAAAATGGATATCGACTCATTATAAAGAATTCAAAAAACATGCTGAAAATCTCCAAGATGGAAGTAAAGAAACAACCCCAATCTCAGCAGCCAGAAATAACCATTAGCATCAGGTGAGCACCATTTTGGGCGACTTCAATGCAAATACACAAACAGAAGGATGGGTGAGGAACAGGTGGGTGGAAAGGCTTTTATAAAACCAGAAGAATCCTATTTTGGACACTATATTTGATTTAATTTTACTTGAATTTAACAAAAGAAAAAGAAAGGGAAGCTAATGGAGTTGCTGAATTCATATAAATATTTCTTCTATACAGGAGATACTTTCAGTAAAATATCCCTTCAGGGGCGTCTGGGGGGGCTTGATCGGTTAAGCATCTGACTTTGGCTCAGGTCATTATCTCACAGTTTGTGAGTTTGAGCCCTGTGTCGCTTCAGATCCTCTGTCTCTTGCGCTCTCTCTCTCTCTCTCTCTCAAAAATAAACATTTAAGGGGCACCCTTAATGGGTGGTTCCATCCATTAAGTATCTGACTTCAGCTCAGGTCAGGATCTCGCAGTTCGTGGGATTCAGCCCCACATCGGGCTCTGTGCTGACAGCTCAGAGCCTGGGGCTGCTTCGGATTCTGTGTCTCCCTCTCCCTCTCTGCCCCTCCCCGCTCATGCTCTGTCTCTCTGTCTCTCTTAGAAATAAATAAACATTTAATAAATAAATAAATAAATAAACATTTAAAAATAAAATAAAATAAAATATCCCTCCAGGTTTAAGAAAAGAAATCATGGGGGCATTAAAAGGTTGAAGTCGTCACGATTTTTTCCAAAGACATAGTGTCATTTCTGTCGTACAGACTGACTTCTTGCTGGGAAACATGAGTTAATTGGCCCGATCACACTGGCGTGAACGGGCAGCTTTGAGTGTATGGAAGTCCTCCCGTACCAGCCGGTCCGCATCGGCTGCTGGACCCCGTCCACGGCCCTCTCCCTGTGTCCTGCTCCCCCTGACTCTGCCGCCAGGACCAACCCCGACCTCCGTCTCCCCAGGAGTCAGGGCCACAGGGCAAATGGGACTCTGGACTCTTCTCCGGACCGCCTTCAACACCCCTGCTTCAAGCGGAGGAGCTCAACTTTTATCTTGCGCATCCCGGGCCGCCTCCAGGAAGTGTTCCGCATCCAAGGGGGTTGAAAGCCCTGCCCAGGCTCAGGGCCCAGGCCCTCGCAGCTTCGGCGTCCGCAGCCTCCGAGAACGGAGGCCGCTCTGTCTGAGCTCGCGTGGTCACTAAGCAGTCCAAGAACACGGCTGCCCCCCGCGTGTAATTCCCTTGCACCCTAACGGGCAGCAGGCACAGCCCTTCCGTGTGGCAACTCCCCCGTGAGTGGCTCCAGATGGGATGAGACCAGGCTCCCCGGGGCGGCAGGAAGGGAGCGAGCTCTGCTCAGGCTCGGCTCCGCACCGGGCCCTGTGCCCAGGCTCTCATGCCCAGAATCTTCCCCGATCCCGCGACGGTGGTTTCTCTTCGCAGCCCCGCCTTACAGATGAGGGAACTGAGGCTTGGAGGAGCACGTGCTGGCCTGAGACCCTCCTGCAAGTCGGTGGGTGCGCCTGCACGTGAACTCAGGTCTCAAAGTCCTCGCTCTTTCCGCCTAGCCTCTCAGGACACCCATCCTGTGCGGACAGGAAAAGAAAGTCAGGAGGCGCCCCAGGAGGGTCCTGGGTGCCGGGGGCTCAGCGTACACCTTCGCGCTACCGTTTGGAGACGAACCCCCCGAAACGTGACTCAGAGTCTCCGTGTCCCTGAGTGCAGCAGGGCCAGGGACTGGGGCCCCCAACCCATGCTAACAGAGGCCACAGGGCAGGGGTGGTCTTGAAGTCACAGTGACCTGGGTTGGAGACCCGGCTCTGCCCTTAAGCCCTGTGGCCTCAGGCCCATCACCGTCCTCCCGCAGCGAATTGCCCTCATCGTCCACCCCTTCCCTTGACACTGGGCTCAGCCGGACCCCGTCACTCTCATATCTTCAATGACCTCCAGCTGTAGCCGTGAATACCGACCCCGCGGGTCCGTCAGAACCAGCTGGGAACTTTCCAACCCTGGGCCTGTGGATCAGAACCAAGAGCCCAAAGCTGTGCCCTCGGTGAGCGAGTCCAAAGTCATCGGCCCAAAGGAAAACCTGCAAGCTGCTTGCCCAGCTTCCAGCCACTGGGTGATTTGGGTCTCCACCCCCATCCAGCCTGATCTCTTGCTAACCCCCCAGCCCCACCCATATTTCACTCACCCCAGACCCCTCCTGGCATCTGGGTCACATCCACACTGGGGCTCACCTTCTTCCCGCTGCCCAGAACCATCTGCCTTTACCCACTTTCCTTCCAACAAACTCCTACTCGCTCTCCAAGGCCCCATTCGAAGGTCACCTCCTCTGTGAAGCCCTCCCTGACTGCTCCCACAGCCACACCTCTATACCACGTTCTTCCTCGGTGGTATGGTGGGCGTGCCTATCTCCCTATTAGACTGGCAGCTTCCTGGGGGCACAGACCTGACACAGAGTGTGAAGAATGAATGAGCAGATTAGGCCACCTCTGGGTAGAGGCCTAGCTTGTGAGACACCTCCCAAGGTGGGTTGAGGGCTGGTGGAAGACAGAGTTTCTGGGCTTTGTCACAACTGCCCAGCGGTGTAGAAGGTTCTAGGGAAGTCAGGGACTCATTTTCTTTTCATTAAAAAAATATGTTTATAGGGGCACCTGGGTAGCTCAGTCGGTTAAGCGTTCCACTTTGGTTCAGGTCATGATCTTTGCGGTTCGAGCCCCGCGTCGGGCTCTGTGCCGACAGCTCGGAGCCTGGAGCCTGCTTCGGATTCTGGGTCTCCCTCTCTCTTTGCCCCTCCCCCGCTCACGCTCTGTCTCTGTCTCTCTGAAAAACAGACATTAAAAAAATTTCTTAATATGTGTATAATACACGCTCTTGGTAAAAAATACACGGTATTGTACACAGTAAGCCGTTGGCACAGCGGTCCTCCCTACCCAGCGCGGCAGAGACGAGACCTGCCAGGGTACTTCTTTCCAGTGGGAAGTCTGGGTGCCCGGGGAGGGGGCTGCCTGGTTTCTTCCCACCCTGACCTGGGGCCCAGCTTGCGGGGGCTCCCTCAAGGGGACACGCAGCTGGATCCCTCCGGTGTCGTCAGCCGGCCCCACACCCGAGGGCTTCTGAGTGAGACCCCCTCTGGGCGGCCGGTGCCCGTCCTGCTGGCTCCACGCCCCACAGTCTGCCTCCCTGACCGTCTCTTCACCTGCAACCCCCCACCTAGCTGCCCGCGCAGTCCTGGGGGCTGCCTGAGACCTTGACACTCGCATCCTTCGCTCCCTCTGCCTCCTCCCTGGGACTGGCTTAGGAGCACTGCTGACAGAGGCCCGGAGGGTGTGACGGGTGTGCACTTCTATAGGCCATCAGGAACCCAGCCAGGGGGGCTGTTCCTCCCTCCGTCCGTCCTTCCTTCCTTCCGTCCTTCCTCCTTCCCTCCTTTTCTCCCCCACTCCCTCCCTCCCTTCTTCCTTCCTTCCTCCTTCCCTCCCTCCCTCCTTCCCTCCCTCCCACCCTTCTTTCCTCCTTCCTTCCCTCCCCCTTTCCCTCCCTCCCTCCTTCCTCCCACCTTCCTTTCTTCCTTCATCTGCATTTACTGAGCAAGTGCCCATATGAGGCACTGGGGACACCAGGTAGCAGGAAGTTCCCGTCCCAAGACCTCCCACAAGAACACAACAAGAAAATGGCGGTGGTGGGGGCAGGTGCAGAATGCAGGGGGACCCTCGAGAGACTCAGGGGAGGTTTCCCAGGAGGGCTGGATGTGAAGGATGAGGAAGGGCTTTCCAGGTGGAGGGAACGGCGCCTGGGAAGGCACAGTGGCAGGAAGCACCTGCCTGGGAACCGCTGGCAGACCCTCATTGTGGGGAGGCAGGGTCTGGAGCATCTTGGTTCAGGAGGTCGGCCGTCTGGGCTGGGGTCCCCTGACTCACTTCCTGGACCCTGTGCCTCTTTGACCTCCTTTGCTCCGGGCCCGTCTGGATGAAAGCAGCACTGGCCTCAGCTGCACAAAGGGAGGCTTTGACGTTGGAGAAAGGGAGTGAGGAAGGAGGGGCGAGTGGTGTGTGTGTGTATTTTTGGATTCGGCTCAGGAATCCACTCCTCATTCTCCTCCTCCAACACCATGGCAACCAGGCCTGCAGCTGGGGGGAGCTGCCTGAGAGGGAGGGAGAGAGAGAGGGAGAGAGCGAGCGAGAGAGCGAGCTAGCCGCTTAGCTGAGGGAGTGGGCTGGGGCACAGACCTCTGGCTCCCACTCAGGGCCCGCCCGCCCAGGGAGAGGCCTCTCTGCTCTGAGCCTCAGTTTTGGCATCTGCAGCGTGGGGAGAGTGATTCAGTGTTGCTTCCCTGCCCCAGCAGCCCAGGCCCCCGCGGGGAGCAGGTGTCCAGGCAGGGTTGGCAGGGGGAAGTCTGTGAGGTTAAGGAGGGAGCTGGGGAACATCCTGGAAGCTTGGCAAGGCCGGGGGAGTCCTGAGCCCCCATCAGAGGCGGTGCACCTCCCCCCGCCCAGTGACTGCCTGGGAGCACCCAGGGGATACCCGGCTGTACCCTGAGCAGGGAGCCAGGGCCCTGGACAGCCACGTGTAGCTGGAGTTCTGAGTGGAGGTCTTGTGGCCGCCCCACTGCACATACCCTCCCCTGCCAAAGTACTGGGGGCGGGTGGGGGGAGGGAGGGGACAGCCTTGTGTCTGTGCCCTTTGGGGTGCTGCACCAAATGACCACAAACTGGCTTAAACAACAGGAAACACCCTCCCACCGTCTGGAGGCCGGCCTTTGAAATCAAGGTGTTGACAAGGCCGGGCTCCCTCCAAGGCTCTGGGGGAGGACGCTTCCTGCCTCTCCCAGCTTTGGGGGCCCCAGTCCTCCCTGGCTTGTGGCCTCATCACTCAGTCTGTGCCTCAGTCTGCATGTGGCCTCTTCCCGTGTCTCTGTAAGTCCCCCCCCCTTCTTACAAGGACATAGGGACATCTTAGCGGATACAGGGACCGCCCTGCTCCAGCAAGACCTCATCCTAACTAATGACATCTGCAAAGACGTTTTTCCCAAATAAGGTCACATTCTGAGGTTCTGGGTCATCATGGATTTTGGGGGGACACGTCAACCCACCTCAACCTGTTTGGGCCGCCTGGGTGGGGAGCTGGCCAGTGTGAAGCCTGGGTCCCGGGAAGGAGCATTCCTGTGGTGACCAGGGTCCCAGAGGGTGTGCTGGGGGTGTGGCTTCAGGTGACAGTGGGTCAGTGCTAGGGGACAACCAGCAGAAGGAAGGTGGGACTGAGCCAGGAGATCCGTGTGCCCGTTCCCCACCTCCCCACCTCCCCACCCAGCCACACTCACACACACACACACACACACACACACTCTCACATGCATGCAGGGCAGGGTCATTTCCCCTGGTTTTGCCTGCCATGGCCCAGGGGTCCTGCTGCCCCCCAAGCCTCCTGCAGAAAGTCCTGCCCAGCGACCCTGGGCCTTCCCAGGAGGAACGGGGATGAGGCAGGAGAGGGGAGCCGGACAAGGGGCCTCCCCCGAGGGTCCCGCCCCTTGGGGAAGCCTGGGTTTGCGTTGAGGTCATCCTCTGGGTGGGTCTCTGCCAGCCGTCACTACCTGCACCCTCACACCTGCACCCAGACACACAGACCGTCGCTCACCCTCTCTCACAAGCACACACTTCTTCATACACACGCAGCTACACACACGCACAGATCCCTCCTTGCAGCCATTCACGCCAGACCCTCCCCCCAGCAAGTGTGCCTTGCCGGGATCCCAGGTCTCCCCTCCCCCTCCCTCCTCTCCTTACCCCCTTCCCCTCCCTCCCCTCCTCCTCTTCCCTCCCATCAGGCCTCTCCCTCCTCCCCTCCTTCTCCCCCTCCTTGTCCCTCCCCCTGCTCCCCGCAATCTCCCCTTCCCTCTCCTTCCTTCCCCTCCCTTCCCCTCCTGATGCCTCCCTCTCTTCTCTCCCTCTCAGTCTGGGCCTCCCTGCCCCAGTTTCTGGGCTGTCCCAGTGGAACTCGGGAGAACAGGCAGTTCCCGACCCACCCCACCGCTTCCCTCCTCCTGCCCTTTCCTGGAAGTTTTGGAAACCAGGAGAAGGAGGCCAAGTTGGAAACAGGAAGGAGGCCCCACGGAGCTGAGTGTGGAGCTGGGCAGAGACACAGGCCGGCACACAGTAGGGCCTCAAGTGTCCAGCTCTTGACCTCCAGACCTTTCCTGGGCCGAGTTCATTTAGGGAGAGTGGGGAGAACCCCAGGTTCTAAGCAGGTGTCCCTGCCCGCCCCCCCCCAGCACCCATCTCCTCCTGCACAGAGGCCCCCCACCCCCGGTCCAGGGCCCCCGTTCCCCTCCAGTGACCATGGGACAGCAGCACCCCACCAGCGTCTGCCATTCAGCCTCCAGGCCCCCCCTCCCGTCCTGCGTGTTGGTGGCACGCCCTCTGGGTCCTTTGCTCCTGTGCAGCAAGGGGTGGCCTGGGTGAGAACGGCGTGTGGAAGCCCAGACCCAGGGTCGCTCCTGCACCCACCCCTGAGCCCCACTCTCCTGGCACACGGGGACTGTGTGTGCATCATACTTAGCCTGTGCTTGGCACAAAATAGACACTCGGCCCGAGGGGGGGGGCGTTGTTCCCCAGTGCACCGCCTCATCTGACACCCGGAAACCAGAACCTGGGAGGGGCCTGCCTCGCCCCAAGTCTCGGGCCAAGGAAGGGTCGGCCTCAGGACCCACGCCTGGCCTCCCGCTTAGGCACCGCACCTGCTGCCCCCACCGCCTGTCTACACTGTTGTTAATACTGGCGCTAGTCACTGAGCACACGGGGCTCTGAGTTCTTAGAGAGGGCGCCTCCACTGCGAGCACCAGGTTTGTTACTTCTGGTTTACCCTGGGCGGGTTGGGGTCTCAGAGGTGAGGTCGGGGTCCAGGAGCCAGCTGGCTGGCCTCTCCCAGTCCTCCCACTGTGCCGACTCTTTCAACCTCAGGGCCTGTGCACTGCTGTTCCCTACGCTGGTGCTCTGTTCCCCTTGCTATGTGCCTCGCCGACTCCTGGGTTTCCCTCTCATCTCAGCCTAAATGTCACTTCTTTGGAAAGCCCTTCCCCGCCCCCCCCCACTCCCGTAGCCCCCTCACAGAATTCAGTGACCTGCCAGGAGGCACTCGTGACCATGTGCCCAACGTATTCAGCCACTTACTGGGTTTTCTGCATGTCCCCGTAGCCTCATTGAGAACAGGAACGAGGCGTCCCTTGTCACAGGGCCCAGCACAGCATCTGAGTAGGCACTCAGTGAAGAAATAGGACCTGTCGGGAACAGGGCTGAGGGCTTAGAGACCGGAGGGGTCCGGCCCTAGTGGGGCCAAAGGCTGTCTCCAGACTCCATCGTGTGGAGGGGACCGTCTGGTTCAGGCCAAATGGCCGGGGCTGGGCCGGAGTCTCTGGGAAGGACAAACCAGGTCACAGCATGTGGCTCAGAGCCAGGCTGCAAAGCCCAGCAGAGCGTGAGCCCCAGGCCCAGTGGGTTGGGGGCGGAAGGGGCCCCAAAAGTCTTAGTGGCCGGAGGCTGGGGCGTGGGGCCCTACAACACGTGGAACATGTGGGGTGGGACCCAGAGGCAATATTGTTTGCAGATTGTCCCCCTCCTGGGCAGCTGTGGCCCAGGGGACATGGGGGCCAGCCAAGGGCTTGGGCTCTGGCCAACCTAGTCCAAACGTCCACTCCCCCTCTTCCTGACCACGTGCCTGAGTCAGAGTGACCACAGGGCCACCGTGCCTCTCTGACAAAGTATGCACAGACTCCAGAAGGTACTGTCCCATCGCCCACTCTCCATTCCAGTCCAGCTCCGTTCCTTACACATAAGGCTTCACACATCCGATGTTCACTTTTAAAAATAGAATGAACCACGAGCATTTCATAAATAATGATATTTAGCGTTTAGTAATGAGGCTTCGAAACAAGTAAGTGATTTTGCACTTACCTGGTTCTTACAGAAGCAAAGCAGGAAAATATTCCCCGGGAGACCCCCACCCCCACCCCCACCCCGCTCTGCTCTCGGTCAGGGCTTTCTCTCCAGGATGCACCGAGTTTCCAAGAGGAGGACAGGCAGTGGGAGCCCAGGGGACAGCGAACACGAGGTCGATCCTGGACACGCTCGCCCCTTGCCCCGGGGGGCTCCCCAGGGATGTTGATGGAGAAGCAGCAGACCAGGAGGTGAAGGAAGGAAGCCAAGGTGCCTCGGCTCTGGTGGCTGAACAGGAAAATGCAACGTTGCACACAAATCAGCCTGCTCTGTCTGATTCAGACACCCGGGTCGTGCAAGTGTCACCGTTACGTGCTAGTAGCCGGCCTCCACGGTGACCTGCAGGGACCCCGCGTCTGGAGAGTCCCGCGTGGTGAGGACAGCCCTGCAGAGGGTCCCTCGGCCTGCTCAAGCCTTCAGACGGTGTGGCCCGAGCTGACCCCCTGGGCTGCATCGGCGTGAGAGACCCTGGCCAGAAACAGCCAGCCAGGTCACTCCCGGACCCCAGGCCCTCAGACCCAAGAGAGAAATGGCTGCTGTCGGGGAATTTGTTACAGAGCAATAGCCGGCTAACACACACGCATTTCTGATCACGCCGTTTCCTTCCAGGGTCCACTGGTTCCGAGAAAGCCGTTCCTGACCAGTGTTCCAGGGTGAGGCCCACCCCCCGCAGACGCCCCCAAAGGGGAGCTGCTATCATCCTGCATTCTGATTTCCAAGGGGTCAGTATGACGGCTCCGGGCCCAGGAACCAGGAGGGACCGGTTCAGGGATGGCCGCTCTCAGGGAGCAGGGTCGGAGGAGGAACCGAGGCCCGGGTCTCAGGTTGGCCACTGCCGCGGGCACCCGGGTTCTATCCTGCGGCAGCTACTAAGGAGCTTGTGAAGTGACCCCAGGACGTCTGCCGGGGGCAGCATCCAACCTTTGGCTTCTGTCCTGGCCGAGCGGTCAGGGGTGGCTGCACAGGCATGACTCCCCTGAGCGTCTGCCCCAGCGTGCTCGCTGGGGGGCTGCCCCCAGGGCCTCCCACCCTGGGAGAAGCCTTGGGGAGGAGGCAGGGGGTATCTGGGTGGGCCCAGCAGATGTCACCTCTGAGTGGGCGCCTGCACGGAGCTGGCCATCCCGGTGTGGCCGGGGTCGGGTGAGGCAGAGGAGATGTGAGTTGGCATCAGGACCAGTTTGATCCAGCAGCCCGCAGCCCCCCACGCCCACCCTGCTATGGAACGGGTTCTGGCAAATCACCCTAAGACACACAGGTTTGATCATTCTCCTCACAGGAGTTGGAAGGATATGCGTTCTTCACACAACTCTTTGCTGAAAGAATATACTAAAACATTTCTTATGGTAAAGAGAACACTGGGGGGAAATTGCCCAGCAAATTCTCTCATGGTTCAGGTTAACCAAATGATTTCAAATGCCTACTGTGGGAAGGCACCTAAGTTACACCTTGTGAACCAACCCTAGCCTCTTGGTAATGGTGGCCTGAGGGCTGGGTTAAGAAGGCTTCTGAGGCTTCATGCCGGCTCCGTGGGCAAAGCCCATCATAAACGACAGCCACGGACAGGGCGTGGTGGCCCCACAGCCATTAACACACTGTGGTTGGCTGGATAAAGGTCTCCGAGAACAGCCAGGTCCCAATCCCTGAACCCTGTGAACGCTACCTTCTTTGCAAAAGAGACTTTGCCGATGTGATTAAATTAAGGATCTTGAAGTCGGAGCACTGCCCTGGATTGTCTGGATGGGCCCTGAATGCAATCGCAAGTGTCCCTCACGAGAGCGTTGACGCGGACAGAGGCGATGCTGACCGGAGGCGCGGTGCTACCTGCTGGCGTTGAACTTGGAGGCTGGGCCCCGAGGCCCCCGGAGGCAGCTCCAGAAGCTGGAAAGGCAGGGAAGGGACTCTGTTCAGAGTCGCTGATGCGCATGCCCGGGGAACACCTTGATTTTGGTCAGCGGATCTGAGTTCGGACTCGTGGCCTCCGGAACCGCGAGAGAACAGCCACGGGCGTTTAGGCCCTAAGTGTGCACTAATGTGTTGCAACAGCCCCGGGGAAGGGACACTCCCCCCATCCCTCCCCCCCCCCCCCCCCATCCCCCGCCTTGGGCCACCTCTGGCCTTCTCTCTTGTCTCCCTTCCCCCAGGAAGGACAGGCTCCTTCACTCCAGCTGCGACTATTGAGTATTCCCTGGGCTGTGTCCGCCCGGCCCGTCACCGTGAACAGCCGCCCCTGGCCACCCACCTGGCGTGCTCCTCACCGCAGCCCCCAGGGGAGGCCGTTAGGCCCAGGGGTGCAGAGGCCAGGTGGGCACTCGGCCCCCCAGAAAGGCCTTCGGCGCACGGAGTCTCAGCTCACCGCTTCAGTGTCCGACGAGGGGCGGGAACGTCAGCTCGGACTCCGTGTGCTGTGAGGAGAGCATCCTGCTGGGACAGCGATGGTGCCGTTTAGGGAGGAGACGCAGAGAGCAGTGGCCCCGTCCAGAAGACACTGGAGGAGTCCCTGCAGGGCTCAGAGGGAGGACGGTGAGGCGGTGGGTGACCAGGGAGCACACAATCACCCCACACTCCTGTGAGGAGCAGTCATGGCCCATTTTAAGGGCGAGGCCACTCAGCACAGAGAGGGTGAGTGACTTCCTCGAGGGCGCACAGCAGAAAAGGGGCAGAGCTGGAAATGGAACCTGCCCCTGCCCGTGGTCCGTGTGTCCCTGCCCAGTGACCTTTGGGTAAGTGACCTGTCACCCTGTGGCTGCTTGCTCTCAGCACAGACGGGGCCCTGCCGTGGCACCAATGTGCCCCCTGCCCTCCCGCCGCCTGCCTGGCCCCCTGCCAGCCGTGTGTATGACCCTGCCATAGCCACGGAAAGAGCACGGTCCCGTTACAATGCACTGTGTCCCTGTCCTAACGACTAACAGGTCACAGCGGGCCACCGCGGCCTGGGCCCAGCAAGGGGATCTCCTCACTCCGGCATCTGGCATCTGGATCTGGCATCCCAACCCTCCTGGCTGGTGACCTTGGTGGGGTCAGGCTGTATTGGGGGGCCTTCTCTCCCCGTCTATGGCTCAGAATACGAAGCATCATTATTTATTCTTTGCTTCTGCGCGCCTGCCTTCCTTGCAGACTTTTCTTTTTTTTGACCTTGCAAAGAACATCGATTCAGGGTCTGCAAACTGCCCAACTGACTTTCTGCATTAACTGGATGAGAAGTAGACCTTCAGCCAGGTCCTGACTGACCCGGCTCCCGACACCCCCCTCTACACCTCTTCCCTCGTCCCCTGGAGGCCCCTGCTCCTGCACGGCACCCCCAGGGCTCCCCTACAGCCTTAGGCACCTTGTCGAACCCTGAGCCCCACCTTGTCACCAGCCTCCCAAGTTCTGCCTGCAGCTGGGGTCCTCAAGCCGGTCTGGGAGGGACAGGCAGGTGGGAGGTGCGTTAGACACAGGGGTGCAGGTGCCTGGTGGGCATTCGAACCCCTGGGAGAGCGGACATCAGCTCCTGGGGGGGCTCTGCGGGCAGCAGCGCGACCATCAGGGACAGAGTGGACAGACGCAGGTGGGCACGTTGTGACAGTGGGCAGCCGGTGGCCCAGGACCCCCAGCGTGAGGATGGGCATGGGAGGGGATCAGAAGTGGGGGGACCCAAAGGGATCGATGCAAAGGGATCTTTGCAAGTCTCCTGTCTGAGCTCTGTGTGCTGGGGTCACTGAAATAAACGGGGGCTGTCCCTGCCCGGAGGGAGTTCACAGTCAAGTGCAGCCACAGAGCACAGAAATACCTGCAGCTGCGGGCATGCAGGGCTGAGCTGAGCTGGGGGTGAGGCTGGGGGCAGGGGACCGGCAGGGGACACCCTTATGTGGGGGGCAATTGGCCTGCAAATTGGCAGGAAAGGGGAGGAAGGGGATGGCTTGTCTTGTAGCTGCCAGCCCCCAAGGGCAGGAGGGTGAGGGCAGGAGGGCGGGAGGCGGGGCCTGGGGTGGGACCCAGGGGAGGGCCCGGGTCCTAGATGCTGTCTCATCCCCATTGAGGCCCACGCAGCCTGAGTTGAAAGCTCTCTTGGGAAGCCCCATCACCCGGGTTCAGATCTCGGGTCTGCCTCTGGCTCCCTGGTCAAATTGCCTCAGTTTCTCCATCAGTACAAGGGGTTAGTAATAGTGCCGATGAGGCCTGGAATTCAGCTGGGTCCGCCTGTTGGGGTGCCTGGGCGGCTCGGTCGGTTGAGCGTCCCAATCTTGGTCTTGGCTCAGGTCATGGGTTTGAGCCCCGCTTCAGGCTCTGTACTCCCAAGGGTAGAGCCTGTGTGGGCTTCTCTCCCCCTCTCTGCCCCTTCCTCGCTCCCACTCTCTCTCTCTCTCTCTCTCAAAATAAATAAACAAACATTAAAAAAGAGAGAGAATTGGGCCCAGAGGATCTGCCCATTCTCCCTTCAACTTGAGGGCGGGAGCATTGCTTGAGTCGTTCTTGGGAAAATGGGATTCCTCGAAAAGGAAGAAGGAGGCTTCCGGAAAAAGAAGAAAACTCAGCAGGACCAGAAGGCCGTCTGGGATCGTGTGCTTTGCAGAGGCAACGCTGTCTCTGGAAAGTTCTGGGGCTGCGCCGTTCCCCCCACCTGGGTTGAGTCCTCCTTCTTCGGCTCCTGGCACGTGACCTTGGGCAAGTGCCCTCAGCACTCGTGCCTGTGAGATGGGAGTCACTCCCTCGGCGCCGTGTTGGGAGTTGGGCCACCGCAGCGAGCAGGGCAGCACGGACCCCGTGTTCTGGATGCTCAGTTTTCACCCAACCCCCCAACCCTGCGACGAACACTCTGTCTCCCTTCTTCAGACGGGAAAACAGGTTTCAGAGGCCACACAGGTGATGGGTTACTTCGAGTGATCTGTTGCCGGGTAAGAAGCCACCCCGAAACTCAGCGGGGTTTCGCAACCGTGTTATCTGGTTCCCCGGTCTGCATTTGGGCAGGACTCGGCGAGGAAGGCTGGCCCGTGCTCCGTGGTGTCAGCCAGGGCCGCTGGATGGGGGTCTGCCTCTTGGACGGCGCACTCCCGGCCACCAAGCTGGGGCCAGCTCTGCCCAGGGTCTGTCGCGGGGGCTCCCCTGCAGTTTGAGAGCCCGGTTCCTAGAGACAAGTGCCAGTGCTCCAAGAGACAAGAACCCGCCTCCCTCTAGAGGAGCCAGAAATAAGAACCACGTCCGATGCACCGTATCCTGCTGGTCAAGCAGTTGTGGGCCTGCCTCTCAAAGAAAGGATGTCAGAGAATTTGTGCCCATTGTTCACCTACTGTGGTGACTGCACCAGGATTTGAACCTGGATCTTCCTGATGCCTTCCAGCCCTCCGGCACAGAGACGCCGGGAGACAGGCGTGCTCACGCTGGTGGAGTCGTGCCCAGGACTGACCCGTCCGGCTGGCGGGGCCATCTCACAACATTTTCCCAAGCTAAAGGACTTAGACTCTGAGAGCAGGTATCTCCAAGCACCGGCCAGGACGGGGGTCTGCTGTCCCCAGGGGTGTGGCGTGCTCCCACCCTTCCAGTTCTCCCAACTTCATCCACGTGGCTCCCAGGGACTGGCCACACTTGCACACAACCCTGTCGCCGGCCACAGCAGAACTGTCTGAGGCGGGCATCTGCCCCGTGTTGGGCCAGTGGTTTCCTTCTGTAGGACTTCATGCCTGCACTGGGAGTTGAAGGGGCCACGTTCACTGCCACGTGGAGAACAGGTGCAGGAGAGAGGGAGGGAGGAAGCCAGGGGGCAGAGAGAAGCAGGCAGGACAGACAGACAGGGTCCTGATGGCCTTCCGTGCCCTGACTTCAGTTTCAGGGGCCGACTCCTGGCTGCCCGTGGAGGAGGGGCTCCTAGAGCCTCTTGCTAAATCACCCTTTGCCGATGATTTCTGTCTCCGGTCACCAGGAGAGGCCTGACGGAGACGCCCAAACATGCCACAGCTTCCTCCTGGAGACGACGCTGGCCTCTTCACTGCCTTTCCCACCGGCCCCCCAGCCCTGCGTCACCCCACGGCCACAGGGGAGGCTCCACCTGACCTCGCCAATGCCCTGCACTCGGCTCCACAGCAGTCCTTCTGTGCCCTGCTCTTGTGACGCCCCTCTGAACGACTTGCCCCTCTGCCTGTTCTCTCCTGCCTCTGGGCCTCCGTTCATGCAGTTCCCTCTGCGGGAACACCTTTCCTCTTTTTTTCCTCTGTTAATTTGTCCTTGTCCATCATCCCCACCTAATCAGGGAAACGGGGCAGCTTCCACCGGGCATAGGGCGGTCAGAGTGTGAGTGTTACCACACCAGCTGGGTTCTCGTCCCAGCTCTGCCACTTGCCTGCTGTGTGACCTCAGGCAGGCTCCTGAGCCCCTCCGTGTCTGGCCTTCCTCCTGTGTAGCACGGGTTGCAGGAAGGATCACAGGAGTTAAATGTGTCTGGGCACAAGCAGCTCCACCGAGCACGAGGTCTTACCACCATTAGAGCCCTGTGGCGCCCCCCCATGGCCTGGGCTGGCATCGCTCGTGGTCCGGTGAGACGCCCCCGGAGGTAGAAACCGGCCTCACCTAGCTCCGTCCCCGGGACCCAATCTGAGGCCCTCTCAGTACCCAGTGTCCCAGCCCAGCTTGTCCGCTGTGCCCCGCAGCTCTGCTGGGGGACCCATCTGCTGGGGGACCTTAGGCAGGGCGCAAGGTGAACAGAACCTCAGCCCGCCGGCCCTCCGGCCTCCGCACACCCAGCGTGGTCGCCAGAGCCCCGCTTTTCGAGTCGCTCTGGAGACCCCTGCTGGCCTGTTCTGGTTACTGCAGGAGGCAGAGTCGCTGCTCGCAGCCCAGCAGGTGCCCCCCTGAACCCCGCAGGCACTCGTACCCCGACTTAACGGGTAAAGACCCAGAGCCTCAGCGTTTCCGGGTCACCCCGCTGGAAAGTAGCAGGGCCGGGATTTGGGACCAGGACCGTCTCCCTAGCCCGTGTGCTTCTAACCCAGAGCGGTCCTATTTTCACTAACCCGGGAGGCTCTGCAGCCTTCTGTCCTCCTTTCTGCCAAACGCTCCCGTCCCCAAGGCTCCATCCACACGTGGAAAATGCCCTCGAGTCACAAACCTTGCCTGGGCATAAACTCAAACTGAGCCTGGCCCAGGGCTGCTAGGAGGTCCTGGGAGTAGAGGGGCCCAGCCAGAGAAGAAAAAGGTGCTGTCCTGGCTCTGGGGCCACATTCTGGGGAACGAGTGAGTGCAAGAGTCCCTTCATAAGCGCTTGTTGGATGAACACATGGCTCAGTAATGCACTCAGTGACTGGTACGAAGTTGTCACATCGTAGTTACTCATCCTCCAAACCCTGTTCAGGGTCACCTCTTCCAGAAAGCATCT
The DNA here is from genome assembly GCF_023721935.1 of Panthera uncia. Classification (NCBI taxonomy): domain Eukaryota; kingdom Metazoa; phylum Chordata; class Mammalia; order Carnivora; family Felidae; genus Panthera; species Panthera uncia. The sequence goes on along the minus strand of NC_064812.1, from coordinate 2,798,831 downwards.
TCCTTTTCCACATTTACTTTAGGGCAGAACGCGGTACGTGTTCAGACGGGTACGAAGCGCTATGAGATTTGGGGGATGGGGGCCCATACTTGCAGAAGCAACGGGGGAGGAAAGGGCGGGGAGGAAATGATGCTCAGGGAAGGCTTCCTGGAGGAAAAGGAGGCTTTTGAGGCTAACCTGGAAGGGTGGGAGAGCATTGGGCCAGGGGAGATGTTAAAGGGAAGTGATGCTATGGAGGGACAGGGTGAGTGTATTAGTCACCTCAGGCCGTGTAACAAAGTGCCACAAAGTAGCGGCTTGGAACAAAGGGAATGTGTCGTCCCACCCTTCTGGAGGCCAGAGGTCTGAAGGCTCAGAAGACTCTGGGAGGGGGTCCTTCTCGCCTCTTCCCGGCCTCCGGTGGTTTCCAGCACTCGCTGGTGCCCCTTGGCTCGTGGACGTCCCTCCAAACTCGCCCCCATGGTCACATATTCTCCTCCTGTGTGTCTGGGTCCAAACCTCCCTCTTGTAAGGACAGCCGTCATTGGATTAGGACCCACCACATTCCAGTCTGACGTCATCTGAACTCGCTTCCATCTGCAAAGATCCTATATCCAGACAAGTTTGCATTCACGGGTACCAGGGATTAGGGCTTGAACATATCTTTTGGGGGGACACGATTCAACCCACAACATCAAGTAAAGTTGACTCGTTCACATTTGGGAAGCGGGGAGGGGGGCTCCGTCTGGGGGGAGCCCAAGGAGAGAGAGCCGTTGAGTGAAGATGCTGGCGATGTAAGTGGGGTGATGCAGAGGGGCGTGGGCGCCCTGGGGTCAGAGTCAGGGGCGAAGGGGGGCAGCCGGGAGGCTGGAGAGACCTTGCGGGATCATAGCAGCCCCAGGGTTGGGGTCCAACGCAGGCGCGGGCTTCTTGCTTAGCAACCCTTGCATCATCTGATTTGACCCTTGGGACGGCCCCTCCCCCGGTGGGTGCTGTCATCAGCTCCGGGTCACAGACGGGAAACGCTCATGAAGGCAATGCCATTGGCTCAGGGTGCGCGGGTGCTGAGCTGAGGTTAGAACCAGGTCTCCACAGGCGACCGCCAAGCAGCTGAGCCCGTGTGGGAGGGGGTGGGGGTGGGGGTGGGGGGAGTGCGGGGCGGAATTTGTATCCGTGGGACTGAGTGCTGGTTTGGGGAGATGGAAAAGTTCTGGGGGTGCACGGTGCTGACGGTTGCACATCAGTTTGAATTTACGTCACGTTGTTGAACCCATGTGCTTAAAAATGGCTAAAATAGTCAATTTCATGTCATGTGTGTTTTATCACAATAATGGTAAAAAAAAAAGAATCCTTGGTTTTCAAAAATTCATCTCTTTAAAAAAATTTTTTTAATGTTTATTTATTTTCGAGAAAGTGGAAGAGACAGAGCATGAGCAGGGGAAGGGCAGAGAGAGAGAGAGACGGAGACAGAATCCGAAGCAGGCTCCGGGCTCTGACCTGTCAGCAGGAAGTCCAACATGGGACTTGAACTCAAGAACCGAGAGATCGTGGCCCGAGCTGAAGTCGGACACTTAACCGAAGCCACCCAGGCGCCCCTCAAAAATTCATCTCATGCTGACTTTTCCTGAGGCATACAACTGCAAAGCGAGGCACTCACACCGGCAGCACGTAGGTTCTGAACCCTCCACATTAAAAATTTTTATTTTGATTTTTGAGAGACAGCGTGCAAGAGCGTGAGTGGGGGGAGGGGCAGAGGCAGAGAGAGAGAGAGAGAGAGAGAGAGAGAGACAGAGAGGATGTTAAGCCGCTTTTGCACTCAGCATGGAGCCTGACGCGGGGGTTCTATCTCAGGACCTTGAGATCATGACTTGAGCCAAAATTAAGAGTTGGACACTTAAGTGATGGAGCCACCCCTCCACATGTTCTACAACACTTGGTATCATCTGTCTTTTTGAATAAGCCAGAGTGAGTGGGGTTATGGACTGAACTGTGTCCCCCCAAGTTCATATGTCGAAGCCCTATCTCCCGGTGCAATTGTGTTTGGAGATAGGGAGGTAATTAAGTTTAAACGAGGTCACAAGTGTGGGCCCTAACCCCATAGGAGCAACGTCCCTATAAGAGGAGAGAGAGCAGACCTGTGTGCGTGTGCATGTGTGCGGGCACATGTGGGTGCACACACACGGGGAGGGCCACGTGAGGACACAGTGAGAAAGTGGCTGTCTCCACGCCAGGACGAGAAGGTTCACCAGAAACCAGCCCTATTAGCGTCTTGATCTTGAACTTCCAGCTTCCAGGTCTGTGCGAAATAAGTTTCTGTTTAGGCTCCCCCACCTCGGTCTGGGTATTTGTTAGGCAGCTGAGCTGACTGATACAAGTTGTGTCTCATTTTGGTTTTGACTTGCCCTTCTCTGATGGCTAATGATGTTCAGCATCTTTTCATGTGCTAGTCGCCATTTGTACAGTTTCTTTGAAGAACCTTTGCCTGTTGTTAAATTGGATTGTTTGTCTTTTTATTTTTGAGTTTAAGGGTTCTTCATATGTTCTTGATATAAGTCCTTTATCAGGATTGTCTTTTCACTTTCTTGATGGTGTCCTTTGAAGAACAAAAGTTTTTACTTTTTTTTTTTACCTTTTTTTTTACTGTTTATTTTTGAGAGAGAGAGAGAGAGAGACAGCAGGGGAGGGGCAGAGAGAGGGGGAGACACAGACTCTGAAATAGGCTCCAGGCTCCAAGCTGTCAGCATAGAGCCCAATGCGGGGCTCAAACCCACGAGCTGTGAAATCATGACCTGAGCCAAAGTCAGGCACTTGACCAACTGAGCCACCCGGGTGTCCCCAAAAGTTTTTACTTTTAATGAAATCCAGTTTGCCTGTTATTTTCTTCTGTTGTCTGGGCTTTTGGGGTCATGTTTAAGAAGCCATTGCCTAATCCAAAATCATGAAGATTAGCCCCTGTGTTTTCTTCTAGGAATTTCGGAGTTTTGCCCTTACATTTAGATATTCGATTCATTTTGAGCTATTTCTTGTGGATGGTGTGAGGTAGGGGTCCAATTTTGTTCATTTGCATCTGGACATCCAGTTGTCCCAGTACCGTTTGCTGAAAACAATTATTCTTTCCAGCCTTACCAAACATCAGTTGACCATAAATGTGAGGGCTTATTTCTGGACCTTCAATTCTGTTCCATCAACCGATTCACCCACTGATTCTAGTGCCACACAGCCTCCGATGACCATAATTCATGTAACTTTTGAAACGAAGAGTGTGAGTTTTCCAACTTTGTTGGTTTTTTTTTTTTTCAAGATTGTTTCAGTTTTTTCTGGGTCCCTTCAATTTCCATGTGACTTTTGGGGTCAGCCTGTCCATTTCTACACAGAAGGTAACTCTAGGGAGATGCGAGTCCCTAGCTACTTCTGGCTCCCCGCACGCGTAGACAAAGCAGTTTCCAGGAAGCGAAGGTCTAATGTGGTCTAAGATTTTGATAGAGCTTGTGTAGTGTTTATACACAAACCTGGAGAGTGCTGCTGTCTTAACAATGTTAAGTGTTCTGAGTCATCAACATGGCGAGTTTGGTTTCTAATATCATTTTATTTTTTGAGCAGGTAGAAATTGTACGTGGTGCAAAATTTTCTTTTAAAAGTACAGAAGGGTGACAAGGAAAAGTAAGTCATCTGCCGTATCCCCCCCGCTTCTGCGAGCCTCCGCAGAGGCAGCTGCCACTGTCGCTCAGTGTGACAGTCGCTCAGCACAGCCATTGCGACCTGTGCCCACATTGAGGGTGGGTGCACACTGCTCTGCCCTTGCTTTTTTCCTTAATGATCACAGCAGGTGGCATCGGCGCGGTGCCCTCCTGTGCCCACAGCTCCTCAGACTTCGTGAGTGTGCGCAGGCACCCCTCTTTCAGTTTGGCTTGGGGGGGCTTTCCCTCCCAAGGGTGGGCAGTCCTTATTTGAAGGACTGACCTTGGGCTACCAGAGTCCGTTTCGTCTACACACGCAGAGACTCAGAAGTGGCTGGGGAGCCTCCTCTCCCCAGAGCGGTCCCAGGAGAACGAATGCTCTGGCCTCCCTTCCCTCTCCTGGCACGGCTGGAATGCAACTGATCCTCCAGAGGCCCTGCAGGGTCAGCACCCACCCCTCTTGCTGGCACCCTCATCTAGGGAGCACAGCTGGGGACCCAAACAAGGTGGCAGCTCAGCGCCTTCGCTCCGTGTGGGTTCATGAAGAACGTGCTCACTTTTTTTGTTTGTAAATGTTTTATTTATTTTTTATTTATTTCTCCGTTTTTATTTTTATTTGCACGTATGTTATGCAGAATTTACTCCCGGGACGGAAGTTTTTGCTTCTCCAGTTTCTTCTGGGATATCTTTTTCTTCTGTGCAACTTCCTCTTCTGGTTTAGGAACAACCTGTTCTTTTTCCGTGGGGATCGTCTCAAAGTGGCAGGGAGAGCTCTGCATGGGCTAATCCGACCGTGAGCCCTGTAAGTTCTACGCCGCGTTTTGGGGGCTCTGTTCACCTGGATGTGCTCAGTGACCAGAGAATCTACATCTAAACCCTTAAGTGCAGCATTGCTCTCTGCATTTTTAAGCACGTGCAGGAAAAATTTGGCATTCTTTTTGGCCCACCGACCCCATGTCCAGCCCCACTGTTTGGCCTGGGCCCACCTACCAACGCCACCATTGCAGTGTTGGAATGGCACACGTTGCTTCTGCAAAGTGACATCGTTCAGATACTTGGTGGCTTTTCGGATATGCATACCCTTGATGGCCTGGGCAGTTTCCCGCGTGTTCTTAAAGTGAACACGAAGATTTGACCCTGATGACTTGCGTGATTTTGTCGGATTTTCCGGGTCAAGTGAATAGCGAACCATTTTCAGAGATCGCCTCAGGCCACTTATGGGAAGAGGAAGAGCGGTGGCTCCTGGGAGAATTCATGCGCACTCCCTTTTATTTATTTTTGAGAGAGAGAGAGGGAGCAAGAGCGAGCGAGCGTGAGCGGGGGAGGGGCAGAGAGCGAGGAGGACGGGATCCGAAGCAGGCTCCAGGCTCCGAGCTGTCAGCACAGAGCCCGACGCGGGGCTCGAACCCACAGACCGTGAGATCATGACCTGAGCTGACTTAACCTCTTACCTGAGCCACCCAGGTGCCCCACATCTTTTCTCTTTTTGTGTAAGTTTATTTATTTGTTTGAGAGAGACAGACAGCGTGTGTGGGGAAGGAGCAGAGAGAGAGAGGGAGAGAGAGAGAATCCCAAGCAGGCTCCACACACGCACCACAGAGCCTGTTGTGGGACTCGAACTCACAGACTTCCAGATCATGACCTGAGCCAAAACCAAGAGTCTGACGCTTAACTGACTGAGCCCCCCAGGCGCCCGGCAACCGTGCCCACTTCCTGTGACGGCACATTTGTTATTTCCGTTGTATTTATCTGACACCATGTATTTATTCCACGGAGAGCCTGGTACATAGATCAACTCGCCGCCTCCAACACGCGTGCGTAGACGTGTTGAGAGAAAACTCCTAGACGTCGAGTGGCGGGGCCAAAGGGTAGTGCGTTTGGTACCGTGAGCGGTGCTGTGTGGCCCCCGTGGAGGCTGCGATCGCTAAGGCCCCGGGGAAGCTGGAAGGGACAAAGGGGCAGAGCCGGTTTTGCTCTCCCGAGAGGAGGCCTGGCCCCCTTTGTTCCGGTTCCCGCTGGGGGGCGCACACACCACGCGGTAGGAAGGGCAGGGAGGGCTCGGGGCTTCCGGTTTGCGGAAGGTGCCGCCTGGAGCCTGGATTGTCAGAGCAGCGGGACGCACTTGGTTTGCACGTGAGGAAACTGAGGCACGGGGACGGGAAGGGGTGTGCGCCGCCCGCTAGCGCCCGGAAACTCTTGTCACGCCATACACCTTCCCAGCTGCTGGCCTCCCGAAGTGCCCTCCGTGGCCCCGACCTCCACCTTGACTCCTCCCAGCCCCGTCCTAGGGCCTGCTTGCTGCTGAGTGAATGAACGAGCTGCGAAGGAAGAAGCACAGACGCCATGGTCTGAACGGGTGATGTCAGGAACGGGGTCACCTGCCCCCGCCCCGGGGGTGCCTGAAGTCAGGGTGGGGGGCTCCCAGAGGCGCCTGGTGGCATCGCGTCCCTTTCAACCCCCCCGACTTGTCCTGGTGTTTTTAATTTGCTAGCTGATGTCGTTGTCGGTAGCAAAAAATTAAAAATTGAAATTTTACATCATTGATTTGGTGACTGAGTACTGATAAAATTAATAATGCTAATAAGATAACATGTCGAATTTTGTCGTGCATTTTTTATCGTGGAACTTAAATGCGAGTATTCGGCTTCTGTGCGGACTCACCCGAATTGTACAATTTGTATTGTGTGCGTGGTGCATGCAAATGCGTTTTGTTCCGGCCAGCAGAGCGGAGCACTGCACAAACCGACCGCGGTTGCTGCGTCCCCCTGGGCAGGTGCCCGTCCCCAGTGCCCACAGAAGCGGGCAGCTTCCCTTGTGCTCCCTGGAGTCCCGCCGAACCCCCACACACAGTGGTCCACGGCGCTCAGGCCTCACCGTGGACACTGCAGGCGCACGGGCCAGGCCACGAGGAGCAGGACGGGCAGAGTAGGAGGTGAACACAGAGATGGGCCCCAGGCCTCCTAAGTTACTCCTTACATGCGTCTCTTCCTCCCAAACAACAAGGAAGAGAAGCAGCCACTGCAGGACCCGAGCTCCTTCCTTGGGCTTTGGCTTTGCTCAGGGCCAGCTGGGCCTGCAGGAGAAGGGCAGGCTGTGGGGACAGGGGCTGTGGGCAGAGCTGCGGTCATGGTTGGGCCAGGGCTCGAGGGTCCCCTGGGCACAGCCACCCATGGGAAGAGTGAGCCGTCTCGAGAGCCCGTTACAGAGGGGTGCGGTGCCCACTGCTAGGGGCAGAGTGGAGACCCAGCCCTGGGCTGAGGGTCAGCCCTGCTCCCGGTCGAGGACCCTCCCTGCCCTGTCCCCCTCCTTGGGCAGCTTCAGCGATGTGGGAACTGGGTGCCTGTGCCACAGCTTGTGACCTTGCAGAAAGGAATAAGTGTCAGCAAAGTGTTGCTGAAGCCTGAGCAGCAGGGCAGGAAAAGGGAAGGAAATGAGACCACCCTGAGCACACGGCGGTGGCGGGGGAGGGGGAGGGGCCAGGCCGGGGTGGGGGGGGGAGATGGCAACCGTCCCTTCTCATCACAGACAGAGGGCTCTGCCATCAGCCCATTTCACGGGTGGGAAAACTGAGGCCCCGGGAGTGAAGGGAGCTGCTCTGGAGCCCTACGTCTCTCGCACCCCACAGCCCTGTCTTCGGACACGAGCAAAGGAAGGACTGCTCTCCCGGCTCCCCACGGCGCGGTTCTTTCCAGGCTGATCCACAGCTCAGCCACATGCAGATGTCACATTGGTCATTGTGACCCTACGGGACTTGCAAGCTGCTTTTGCCCAAAAGCCCCTTCCCGTCCCTGTGGCCAGATGTACAGCGACAAAGTTTTGAAATCACTGTGGGTTTTTTTTTTCTCACGTTGAAAATTCTGTGTAATTGTTGCAAAAAAGAAATTTTTCATAGGCGTAAAAGAAAGAAGAAACCCCTGAAATCCCAGTGCCACCAAGCAGAACAAATCCTTTGTTACTTACTCGCTTAGTATATCCTTACAGAGCAGCTACTATGTGCCAAGGGCGGGAACAGCACAAACACGTGAGCGTGCAGAGGGGCTCAGTACCCAAGCACCTCTCATCTACTCACCCGCCCCGACAGCCAGTCATGGCGCGCCTGTCTACACCGGGGTATCTCCAAACGTTAGGCTTCCGGGCACCTCCCCATTCGTGCCATTTACACGAGCAGGGAGGGCCTCCCACATCGCAGATTTCCCTGCCAAGCCCACCCAGGTGCAACCCCGTCTGGTGGGAGCCACGGCCCAGCTGCCAGGGTGAGTCCGCCGTGTGGGCGATTGGGCCCTGGCTCCACCCCTGGGGTCTTCCAGCGACGATGTCCGTCTGCTTGCTCAGGTGGCCTCATCCTCCCACAGGTGGGGGTGGGGAGGGCTGGCCCTGCAGACCAGGGGACATGGAGGGCGGGAGGATAGGGGCATCTAAGGAGGCAGCATGTGCTCAAGGCGGAGGGGCTGGCCCTAATCTCACGGCCCCCTGTCAAGGGGGGTGTTCTTGTCCCTCCCTCAGTGCAGGAGCAGACCGGGAGCGAAGTGCAGCCCCTGCCCCCGGGGTTGCCACTCCTCTGGGCTCAGGGCACCACCTGCCACCTCATCTAGAGAATGAATGCATGGTGAACGAACGAATGGGCCCATCCGCCTGCGCTGCAGCAGAGAGGAGACTGGCTTCCAGGTCCGTGTGCCCCGGGGCAAGCCACCCCCAGGCCTCGTGGCAGGGGACATGGGTGCAGGGAGGCTGTTCTCTGGGACCCTGGTCCTGTAACTCTGCTTCCACTGGCCTCAGACCCCTGGTCTGTCACGTGGGCACAAGGAGGTTTCCTGGTTCGGGAGGATTGGGGGAGGTGCCCCGAAGGCCCTGGCACGGCGCCCAGCGGGAGTCCCACTGCTGGCCTCCTCCTCACCACTTTCCTCACTGCCAGGGCCGGACTCCCCAGCTGAGGCCCCGAGCCGGGCCCCGGGCACAGAAAGGGGAGCGAAGACAGAGGAGACAGAGGTGGCCTCGCGTGCCTGGGAAAGCCTGCGGCGCAAGCCGGGTCAAGTGGGAGCTTCCACGGAGGGCCGGTGCCGGCCGCGAGACGGGCGCCAACCTCCCCCAACATGCCCAGACCCGGGCGTGCGCAGGGCACACGGGGACACACTCACACCCGCACCCTGAGATACAAAGACGCACACGCACGCATGCACACACAGACACGCTGGGGCCCACACGCGTGTGCACACGCACATACACAGCGATACACGTCCCCATGCACAGAGATAGGAACACGCACACACACAGACGCTGACTCTTCTGCTCTGCACTTACCATCACCCAACATACTATTTATTTTCTGTATTTGCCACGGACTTGGGTTCGGGAGGCCCCTGCTCAGCCAGCTTGGGCTGCTGTAATGAGCGCCACGGACAGAGGGGGGCCGCGGGAGGGGACTTAAACCAGACATTTGTCCTCGGTCTGGAGGCGGGGAGTCTGAGAGCAGGGTGGGGTTCTGGCCGAGGGCCCTCTTCCTGGTCCACAGGCTCCTCTCTGTGCTCCGCCCTCGTGACCCGATGACCTGCCAACGCCCCACCTCCTTACACGACCCCCCTGGGGGTCACGGTGTCGCCACGGTTTGGGGATGACACAAGCATGCGGTCCACGGCAGCCACGTCCTGGCCGTGAGACCCTGGGAAGCTATGACACTTTTCCGGGCCTCAGACGCTCATCTGCAGAGACAATAATGTGCCTACATCAGGAGCACCTGCCCGTCACCTGCCTTGTAATAAACAGACCGCTTAGAACAGCACCTGCCACTCGGCTGCGGCTGTTAGTGCCTCATCTTGCCCGTTGCCGTCTCCGCCCCGGACCTCAGCCCCACAAAGGCAGGGGTGCACCTCAGCTCCCTACACACACCCCCACCCGGACCAGAGCCTGCGCCTTGCAGGTGCACAGTCAGGATTTGGTGAACCAACGAGCAGCCCCTGGCGGTCTGCGGGGGCTTGAATTGAGAGTGGGAGGGGCCCAGCTAGCCCCACCCCCACCATCAGGAAGTCAGACCCAACCCAGGCAGGGGGACGGCTGGGGCCCAGGGCCAGGCCAGACCCTGGGGAACCGGTTTGTGAGGCTTTTCCTCTTCCAGGGGCGGGTTGGGGGTGGAGGGGCAGGGGCCTTCCAGGGACAGGGATGAGGGAGAGGGGGACAGGGACGGGGTGGGAGGTCCTTCCCTCCAGAACACTCTGCGTTGCTGAGCCACACGGCACCCACCTGGGACTCGTTTCCCCTCCCTGCCCCAGCAAGGGCCCAGGCCTCCCTGGGAGCGCCTTCTCTTGGCCGCGAGGCCCCTGTGGCCTGTCCAGGCCATGTTGCCACATTTGGACCAGCTGAGAGCTGGTGCTGGAGGCCCACTGGGGGGCACGTGAGAAAAGGTAGCAGTCTGGGTCCAGGCTCAGAGAACCCCAGGTCAGACCCCGGCATCACCACAGTCTTGCTGGGTGACCGGACCACGATACCCTGCTTCTTGATCTGTCAGACAGAGTATCTTGTTAGTTTCCGCGGGATTTCCGGCTCCACAAATGGGATCGGCTCCTGCTAAGGGCCAGGCGCTGCACATGATCCGGGGCTCCATGCAGCGTGGTTTGTGGCCAGTTGGTTCCCAGGGGTTGGCCTTAGGCCTGGTCCCCTATGGCTGCCCCTCTGTGCCGGGCTCCAGGCTGTGGGGAATGGGCGTGGGCTCTCTACCCCTCGGAGCTGTCATCGATCCGCCCTGACACTGCTGAACTGACCTCATTTCTGTCACCCTGGGCGTTGGTCCCTACAGAGAACAGCTGAGTGCCCCGTGGGTCCGCCCACGGCCGTGCCCGCGGAGACCATGCTCTGTCACACTCTGAGCTGCCTCAGGCCTGGAGCCAAGGTGTAGGAAAGAGCTTCAGTTCCCCCTGAACTTTCTGGGGTTTCATCATCCCCACCCCACCGTCACAGGGGATTCAGCTGGGGACAGAAGTGGGCTGGCCCTCCCTCTGTTAGAGGCCGACTTGGGGGGTGGCGGGCAGGTGCGTCCCGTCCATGTGTTCCTGCAGAGCACGGAGGCGTGTGGAGCCTGCTCTGTGAATCGCTCCATCACCCGTCCCCGGGGCCAGGAGCTCTGAACACTCGCCCAGGCTGTGGCTGGATCCGGGACGTGCCACAGGTGGCAGGAAGTCTAGGGGAAACCCAAAGTGGTTACTATCTCATGAACATCAGCCCACACACAGAACTGCTCTGATATGGCCAGAGAGACACAGATGAAGAAGGGCCAGAGGCTCCAGAATGTCCCATCGAGGGGCTCGTCCTGGCCCAGGTCCTGTCAGGCGTGCAGAGGGCTCTAGCTGTATGGACATTGGATGGGTGTGGGAGAAGGTAGAGACCACACCATATTTTGTCGTCCAGGGAGTGGCGGTGTGGCCCCACCTGGGGCCGTGGCTGGTCAGCCAGGTGTCTGGGTGCAGAATCAGCAGGTGCGGGGCGGGGGGGGGGGGCCCAGCCCGAGATGCCCAGAGAATGAGGTGCCCACCCCATCCTCGCGAGGAGCCTGGCACATAGTAGGTACTCAGCGAGTGAGGGAAGCCTGATGGCTCACTAGGCGTCAGGTGCAGTGCCAGGTGCTCTCATGGCCCATGATGTCATCTCCAGCCACCTGCCAGGTGAGGGCGGAGGGCAGGCTGCTTCACCCTCTGGCCTGTCACGTGGGATGCTGCTCCCTGCATCTGGGTTACTGGGAGGAACCGATGAAACAGGTAGAGAAACAGAAGGACTTGTAAAGTTTCGGGGTAGCTAATTTTAAATATCTCCGGATCCCCACGTTACAAACAGAACAAGTAGAGGGCAAAACCAAAGAACAGCATTGGCGACAAGACTCAGCTAAAGATGTCTCCACGAACCCCAACATAGAAGCAGGCGGGGATACATTTAGAGTTTTCAGGTTTTACCCGGGAAAGGGGGCTCAGGCCCCTCTGGTCTCGCTTTACCTAAACCCCCCTGGAGGTCATCACTTCACCCCACCTGCAGGGTGGGGCTCGGCCCGGAGGCGCGCAGGCCGGCCGGGCCTTTCCAAAGGACCCTAGACCTGCACGTCAGGTGCCTACACCTACGGGGGCGGAAAGGAAGGTGCAGCCAGGCAGCTGAGGGACCCGAGAACAGGACGGCCCTCAAGTGGCCGCAGGAACGCACTGGGCAGCACGCACAGCCTCGGCCCTGCGGGGTCTCGCCATCCAAAAGCCAGGTGCATCTCTGGCTCCAGGAGAATTAGAGAAGCCGCCCGGGACCACGACACCTAAAAGCTCAGAAACCAACTCATTGCGCCCAAATAGGAGCAACAGGAAAACACTGACATAAAATTCCATGCGGAGGTATTATTTAAAAAGAGAGAATAAAAGGCAGACTAACACCCCAGGTAGACAATGAAAGCCTTCTAGGAAGACAAACCACAAACCAGATCCAAGTTGTGACCTACCAGTGTTCAGGACCCGGAAGTGACCCACAGGAAGCGAAAACGAACAAAGATAACCTACCGTTCGTCGCAGAGTGAGCTGTTAAAGACACAGTAAAAGCCAGGAACAGAGCAGTGTCAAGCAGAAATAGGAAAGCCAAGGAGACAACACTCAGGAAAGATTTAAAATGAAGGAAAACAGCAATTTCAGAAATAAAGTCTAAACTAGAAAGAGCACAGCGGATAAAGCCTTATGAGAAATAAAACGGCGAACGGGAGGAACGTTCTTAAAATCAAAAAGGAACAAAGACACAGGTAAAAAGCGTTCCAGAGAACCAGAGAAGGCTAAACCCTCACCGCCCCAAGGTCAGCTGACAGAGAAGACACAACATGTGAGTACAAGGCACCCCTGCAAGAAGGGGGTCAAGAGAGAGCACCATGTGTTTGAAAATACGTATTTTTTAGTGGTTATTTGAGAAGAGAGCACGAGCAGGGGAGGGGCAGAGAGAGAATCCCAAGCAGGTTCCGTGACATGGGTGCAGAGCCCAGCACGGGGCTCGAACTCACGAACCTCGGGATCGTGACCTGAGCCGAAATCAAGAGTCAGACGGTTAACCGACTGAGCCACCCAGGGGCCCCTTGAGAATACCGACCCAGAATAACCAAAACTAAGACACATTCTAGTAAAATCATCAATCTTTAAAAAAAAAAGAAAAAAGAAAAAATCCTCCAGGAATTTAGGTAAAAAGAGCAAGGGACCTACAGGAATAATTCGATTGTCTTCAGACTTCTCTGTGGCAACGCGTTCTGCAGAAGAAAAGTGGGGAAGCACATTTAAGTGACTCGACGAAGCAGACGTGAGCCGAATGCCGAGCCTCCGGCAGAACAGACCGTCCAGCAGGAGACGCACATGCCAGCCGCAGTCAGGGACTGTTACTCCTGGGGTCTGAGGGTTCCGAAGAATCGTCTAGAGAAAGAGCTGCAGGCAACCAGGCAAAGTCATGAAGGAAGGTCAGCTCTAGAATCAAGGCTAAGCAAGGGAAGCCTGTGAGGACCAAGGACAGCAGGCGCAGGTGAAACTCGGACACGGGAGCAAAGAGGGAGAGAGCCTGAGACAGCGGGTTGTCTCCGTGGCCACGCCTGTGGCAGTAACACGAGATGCTGTGATTTTATTATCCCCTGGATCCTTGCAGCCTGAATTCTGGATGTGGGAGAAAAGGGGTAGCAGGTGTAAGACAAGACTTTAAAGTCAAAATACTGTAGGCTTGGATTTGGGATTGGAAGTATCAGTTTGAACTCGTGAAGCACTTCATAGTTAAGAAATACTGGTGTATTGGGGCGCCTGGGGGGCTCAGTCGGTTTAGCATCTGACTTCAGCTCAGCTGATGATCTTGTGGTTCATGAGTTCAAGTCCCCCATTGGGCTCTGGGCTGACGGCTCAGAGCCTGGAGCCCGCTTCAGATTCTGTGTCTCCCTCGCTCTCTGCCCCTCCCCTGCTCATGGTCTCTCTCTCTCTCTCTCTCTCAAAAATAAACATCAAAAGAAAGAAGGAAAGAAAGAAAGAGAAAGAAAGAAAGAAAGAAAGAAAGAGAAAGAAAGAAAGAAATAAAGAAAGAAAGAAAGAAAAAGAAATAAAGAAAGAAAGAAAAAGAAAGAAAGAAAGAAAGAAAAAGAAAGAAAGGAGCGTCCCTGGAGTCCACAGTGTGGTCTTGAAATACAATTTCCTACCAAAATAAACCAGGACTTTCTGAGAAATAGCTGATTCCAGGTCTGGGGTGGGAGGTATACCCAGTGGGCTTGGAATACCTTGACCCACCAGAGGGCAAGAAAGCTGTCACAGACCAGGGTCACGTCGAAAGTTCTCTGGATCCAACTTGCAGAGCTGTCCACTGGCCAGAGGTGGGCAACTCCAGCTTGAACAAGGACAGTACTTACAACAGATTGAAACTTTTAACCACGCCCGCATCCGTGGTTCGCAGCGATTAAACAAACCCCTGATTGGTCACCTGTGGAGGGGGACGTTCAGGCCAATTCACTGTCTCCCAACTCTCCTGTCCAGGGCGCCTAGTCGGTTAAGCGTCCGACTCTTAATCTCGGCTCAGGTCACGATCTCACGGCTCGTGAGTTCAAGCCCTGTGTTGAGCTCCACCCTGGCAGGGTGGAGCCTGCTTGAGATCGATTCTCTCTCTGCCTCTCTCGCTCTCGCGCTCTCTCTCTGTGTCTCTGCCCCTCCCCTGCTCACGCTCTCTCTCCCTCTCTCAAGATAAATAAATAAAGTTTAAAACAATCCTGTCTAGAGACGGCTAATGGGAGACCAAACTATAAAACAAAACCCACAGTGAAGACGTTTCCATAGAGGACAGTGGTTGACGAAGGGCAGGTAGGACCGTGACTGTCACGAGCCAACTGGAGAGGCTCCAGGGGCAACAAAGTTTTCTTTCTTGGCCTGGAGGATAGTCAAAGGGGGTTCGGTTTATGACACTTCACTGAGCTGTGCGTACGCTATGTGTGTTTCTCTGTAGGTGTGTTTTACCTTACAATACAAAAGTGAACAAATAAAAGGTGATTTTTCAGATGGTGGACGCCGTTCCCCTTATGGGAAAGTTGTGTCGCTATTGCTACTACTGAGAACATTGGAAAACCTGATTAAAGGCCAATAGGAATAATTAAGGACAGCAGACCAAGGAAGGCTTCCTGGAGGAGGTGAGATGCGGGGGGTGGACAGGATTTGGCGAAGACCGAGGCTTCTCAACCTTGACACTATCGAGATTTGGGGTGGAGGATCCTTCGTTGTGGGGACTGGTCTGTACGTGTCAGGACCTCAGCAGCACCCGTGGTGGCACTGCCTTCTGCAGCTGTGACATCAAAACGTTTCCAGAAATTACCAAATATCCCGTGGGGACAAAACTTCCCCAGTTGGGAACCACTGGTTTAGAGAACCATAACAAAATAGAAATGAATAAAAACCCAGAATTGCCCTACTCGTAGGTCCTCCTCTCCTTTCTTTGGATGTTGGGCCTGTGAGAGACCAGAGTGGCCACTGGTCCGGACCCGGCAGGAATCTGTTTCCGGCCCGACCTTGGGCCCTCCTCCTCCTCCTCCTCCAGGCCTGCCCAGAGTCGTGGCTGGGCGCCCCATGACCCTGGCTGTGGCCAGAGGCAGGAGGCAGGATGGTCACAGACGCCCCCCTGGTGTCAGAGCATGTGACTCCACCCTTGACCTCCAGACGGAGGAGGAGCCCCGCGCTGGAGTGGGAAATGCCCGGCCTGCAGTCAAGCAGAGGCCGGCCAGAGTAGCATCCCTGACCCTGGCCGCCACACCTCCAGCAGGTCCCGCCTGCGCAGCCTCAGAGCGCCGAGCTCAGGCCCCTCATTTCCCTGGTGGGGAAACTGAGGTATACCAGGCGGACAGAGCCAGACCAGCGCTCACATGTCCTGATTCCTGCGGAGGATGAGACTGCTGAATCATTGTTATGCCCCTACTACGTCCCACGAAAGTCCTTTGGTTAGTCATTAGTTCCCGGACTGCCCCGGGGGCTCCTCCGCCGTGGCAGGAGGTGGGGGGCCGCAGGGGAGGGTCACTCTGGGCTCATCACCCTCATTCCACTTCCATTTGCCTAAGCTTTCATTTGAAGCAAAGAATTCTCCTTTTTAAAAAGCAGGTTCTGGGGCGCCTGGGTGGCTTAGTCGGTTGAGCGTCCGACTTCAGCTCAGGTCACGATCTCACCGTCTGTGAGTTCGAGCCCCATGTCAGGCTGTGTGCTGACAACTTAGAGCTTGGAGCCTGCTTCGGATTCTGTGTCTCCCTCTCTCTCTGCACCTCCCCTGCTCACGCTCTGTCTCTCTCTCTCAAAAATAAATAAACATTGGGGCACCTTGCTGGCTCAGTCGGTTGAGCGTCCGACTTCAGCTCAGGTCATGATCTCACAGCTCATGAGTTCGAGCCCCGCGTCGGGCTCTGTGCCGACAGCTCAGAGCCTGGAGCCTGCTTCGGATTCTGTGTCTCCCTCTCTCTCTGCCCCTAACCCACTCGCATTCTGTCTCTGTCTCTCTCAAAAATAAACATGAAAAAATTTTA
This sequence comes from Panthera uncia, assembly GCF_023721935.1. Taxonomy (NCBI): domain Eukaryota; kingdom Metazoa; phylum Chordata; class Mammalia; order Carnivora; family Felidae; genus Panthera; species Panthera uncia. The sequence continues at coordinate 2,782,664 of NC_064812.1, read as the reverse complement.
AAAATTAAAAAAAAAATTAATAAAATAAAATAAAAAGCAGGTTCTCGGGGCACCTGGGTGGTTCAGTCGGTTAAGCATCCGACTCTTGGCTTCGGCTCAGGTCACGATTGCACGAGTTTCACGAGTTCGAGCCCCATGTGGGGCTCTGCGCTGGCAGTAAGGAGCCTGACCGGGATCCTTTCTCTCTCCCTCTCCCTGCCCCCTCCCCCACTCGCTCTGGCTCTGTCTCTCTCAGAATAAATAAACTTTAAAAATAAAGACATAGATAAATATTTTTTAGAGATAATAAAAATAAAAAATAAAAAAAAACAAGTTCTCCAGCCACAAATCTATATTATCTACGGTTAAAGACCCAAATTGGATGCTGGAGATAAGACAAGTCCCCAGGGTGTCCTGAGATGTGAGGACAGTGTAGACCAGGAGAAGGGCGGTGGGCATGGCCGCCGTCACAACGGTGGCAGACTGTCCCCATTATCTGTGGCTGTGTGCCAACCCCCAGAACTTGCCAACACGCTGCTGTGCTTGTAGACTCTGGACGGGGCTGGGAGGGTTCAGCTTGTCTCCGGCCTCAGCTGCGGCCTCAGCTGGGGGGACTCGCCTGACGGGGCCAGTTCAGCAGCTGGAGGCTGGAGTCGCCCGCGGGCTTCTTCACTCACACGCCAGAGCGACTGCCAGCGGGGGCTCAGCTGAGACTGGCCACGGGAGTCTGTCGTCTGGCCTCACCAGGGACCTCGCTTCCTCGCCACATGGCGCCCACATTTCGGGAGGGAGCGTGCCAGGGGGAAGCATCTGGAGAGCAGCCCTATTCGGGCACCAGACAGAAGGTACTCGGGCTTTTGTGACCCAGCCCCCAAGGCCTCTGCTGCACAGTCACCCACTCACCAAACAGACTCGCGGGGACAGGACACAGACCCCTGCTCTTGTGGGATGAGTGTCAAAGCTTTTAAGTCATGTTTAAAAACCACCATGTTGGGGGCGCCTGGGTGGCTCAGTCGGTTGGGCGTCCGACTTCGGCTCAGGTCACGATCTTGCGGTCCGTGAGTTCGAGCCCCGCGTCGGGCTCTGTGCTGACAGCTCGGAGCCCGGAGCCTGCTTTGGATTCTGTGTCTCCCTCTGTCTCTGACCCTCCCCTGCTCATGCTCTGTCTCTCTCTGTCTGTGAAAAATAAATAAACCTTAAAAAAAAATTTTTTTTTAAATCCTTAAAAAATAAAATAAATACATAAATAAAAACCACCATGTTGGGGGCGCCCGGGTGGCTCAGTCAGTTAAGCTTCTGCCTTTGGCTCTGGTCATGATCTCAGGGTTTGTGGGTTCGAGCTCCTGCGGCGGATTCTGTATGGGCAACGTGGAGCCTGCTTAGGATTCTCTCTCTCTCTCTCTCTCTCTCTCTCTCTCTGCTCCTCCCCTGCTTGCTTGCTCTCTCAAAAATAAAGAAATAAACTTAAAACAAAACAAAACAGAAAAGAAAAACCCTCACGTTGACATTTCCTGAGCACGTACCCTGCTTGGTACTGTGTGAACGTACAACCAGCCTCGTCCCTGGAGACGCTCGCCAAAACCAGGGGAAGTAGGTAGTAGTAGGGGTCCCGTCCTCCAGAAGGGGACACTGAGGCACAGAGACGGTAAGGAGAGCCTGGTGCAGAGCTAGTGAACAGCAGAGGCCGTGTCCCAACCCACGTCGCTCCCTGGTTGGAAACCTCCCATTTTTGCCGACTACACTCAGAGTGAAGTCAGCCTCTCTGCCCTGACGAGGAAGGCCTTGCCTCATCTGGCCCTGCCCACAGCCTCCTCTCTTCCTGCTCCGCGCACTCTCCAGTCACACTGGACATGACCGACGGGTCCCATCAGGGGCTCTGCCCCAGCAGTCTGTCCTCCCACAGTGCCCTCCCCAGATCTTCGCTAATCCGCCCCTCTAATCAGCTCCCTTGGCCGCTTCCCCCCGCATCCCAGCCTTTGACGCAAACTGAGATGATTTCATTGATGCCTTTGTTTTAGGTTTGGCCTCCACCTGACGGAATGCAAGGTCCAAAAGAGAGGAGGGTGCGCCCCTCTCGTTGGTGGCCGTAACTCCGGCCCCTGCCCGGGCCTGGCACGTAGTGAGGTGGGCGGGTGAGGCTGTGAGTGCCCGACTCAGCGCCTAGCGTCTCTGCTGCTGTGTCCCCTGCAAAGTGGCCTGGCATGCCTGCGTTGACTCGCGCCTACTGTGTGCAGACCAGTGTGGACGTGTAGTTATTTATCACGGACTCGGCAAGCACGCTCTCGGTTTTAGCGGGAACTTGAAGTCCGTGCTGCCCAGTTTTCTCTCCGGTCCAAGCCGTTTCCACCTGTTCGTTTGATAGATGGAGAAACCAAGGCCTTGAGCTGCTCCAAGCTGTGTCGTCGGCCAGTGGTGCCCCGGGACCAACATAGGGCCCAGGGGCCATCTGATTCCCACCTTCCTGATGAAAAACGCAGCTCCTAGAAGCAGGTGGCTTGCCCTGGGTCATTCGGCTTCTCAGTGCAAAGCTGGGGCTAGAACCTGTCCCTTCTGGGGTTCCTGAGCCCTGAGGGGCCTCCCAGACTCACCTGCGGTTCCCTCCAGCCCGGCTCCTCCCACTGCCCTGAGGTCCACCCTGGGATATGCGGATCAACAGGACCTGACGGACCTCAAGGAGCGAGTCCTCCCCAGCGGCGGCCAGATCGCCTTTACAGAGCAAAGAGAACCCTCTGAAGGGACCAGCCCCACACAAGCGTTTCCTGTCTGCAGGAGGGCTGGCCAGGGGCCGGGATGTGCCCCTTCCTGAGCAGGGCTGAGTGAGGAGCTCCCAGGGGATGGGCGGGCCGCCCGACACCCAGTTCTGCACAAAGCAAGGAAGCATGAGGTCACCAGAGGGAGGTAAACAGACGGACTTCCTCTTTCGCTTCCACGGCCCTCGCGCCTGATTCGGAAGGTTCTCAAACTACAGGAAAGGTTCCCTCCCAGCCTGGACAGGGGCTCAGTTAGCTCTTCTGGGGTTGCCCCCTTTGTGGGACGGGGAGGGTCAAAAACAGACAAAACGGGTCCAAGTCCGAGAGGGGAGAGTGGGGAGGGGTTTTGATTGCTGAGCCCAGCCCCACCCTACCCCGCCCACCTCAAGGGCGAGGAAACTCAGTCCCCGATGGTTCAGATGACTGACCACTGTGAACAGAGAAGCCCTCAATACAGTGGTTGGGGAGGGAGGGGTCAGGAAACTCTGCTCACCCCCAAATAGCTTTCTCACTATTGTTTCCAGATGCCTCCAACTCCGCCATTAAGTGTTTAGGCTGGAACAGGAGGGACACCATGGTCAGGACGGCTTCCGTTCTGCCTTGGCTATCCATTTTGGCAAGTCATTTTCTCTCTCTGATCTCAGTCTCCTCCCCGACGCAAGGGGCAATGACACCTGCCTCACAGAGCCACTGTGAGAACTCCCGAGGCAGTGTATGTAGAAGTCCCAACTTGGGGACCAGCCCATGGTAGGTGCTCAGTGCTGCTTTCTATGTAATGAAGGTTAGGATTATACCTGTAGAGCCACTAAGACTAGGCGACGGATGACCGAAAACCTCTAATGACAGCAGTTTACGCAAGATAAAAATTTGTTTCTCTCTCATGTTACAAAAATCTGGAACTACACGGTTTGATCTTTCTGCTCATCTTCTTCTCTGCCTTCCTATCACCTTGTATAAAGTGGCTGCTAGAGATCCAGCCATCACATCCTAGCTCCGGGGAACAGGAAGGAGAAATAAGGAGGAGGGTCGTGCATTCAGACTTTCCTAGAAGGCTCACACATGGCTCCTCGCTCACTCCTCTTTCCAAGGAAGGCTGGGAAATATCGTTTTTTCAGCTGGATGCATCGCCATCCCCAGCAATGTGACGGTTCTGTTAATAAGGAAGAAGGGGTTGATGGATATTGGGAGACCAGCAGTCTCGTACGTACCCTCTTCAACCTCATGGTTGATAAGGTGCTCTATTAACTGTAATCCGTAATCAAATACAAGGAACTGACGATCAGAAACAAATAGATTTTTTTAAATGACGCTCTTTTCACCAAGATGGGACCACACTGCCCCCCACGCCAAAGCACATGCCGGGAAGGCCGGAAGGCGGTGCTGAGGGCGTCACAGACACCTGCTGTGTGTCACCCACCTGCGGCATCCCGGACGTGCTTGGGAGGGAGCCCCAGGAGCAGCGAGCTTGAGCGCTGTGTCCTCACTGCTTTCCCCCCGGCCGCGGAGGGCACGGGAAGAAGAGAGAAGAGCACGCCCTGTCCTGTCGGGGTGCCCGGGCTGGGAGGATGCCCTGCGACATCACAGGGCCAAGGCCGGCGCCCTGACGGAGAGAGAGAGGCCTGTGTTCGACTGGCTCCAGCCTGCGATGCTTTGGATGTTGCCAAAATTAGAGTCATGGAAACTGAGTCCAACCGGCTGATTCTAAATGCATACATTTTGCACCATGAAGAATAAAGCCCCTGACCGATCCCCTGCAGGTGGCCTGGAGTCAAAAGCGGCAGAGCAAAGGTGGCCGCGTTGTGACAGCTGGCACGGCTCTCGTCTGTTCTGCAGAAGCCACGACGTGGCGGGGACGTCTCGTGCCTGCCCACGTCTCCTCGACAACTGTAGTCCCCCACCCCCGCCACACCGTCTCCCTGCCGGCGGACTTTCTCTGGCCAAAGCAAGTCTGCGTTTCAGTCCTGGTGCACCCGGTTCGGTCAGCTGCTGGGCACACGCCTGGGGCAGCCCCGGGGCAGTTTGAGATTCAAGGAGACGCCTTCAGCCACCGTCCTGAAAACTCTCCCTGAGGAGGAGTGCGGTCCCCGCGCTGGGGTGCCGGGGACCCAGCTGTGAACGAGGACCCGAATCCTGCCCTGGGAGCTTCTGGACAGGGAGCCAGGCCACAAACAAGATATGAGATGGTGGCCGGGGAGCTCCAGGGCAGGGGACGAAAACCAGGGCCGGGAAGGGGCAGATGAACTGTGTGTGACTGAGGAGGTTGAAATTTTAGATCGGGTGGCCCTGCAGGACCCCACTGAGCAGGTGACTTTGAATAAAGACAGAGGAGGAGAGGGAGGGAGGCTTGCAGGTTCTGGGCACAGGGAACAGCATGTGCAAAGTCCCAAGGTGGGAGCTCGCCTGGTGGGCTCGAGGAAGAGCCTGAGGCCGGGGTGGCTGGGGCAGGGGAGTGAGGGGCCGGGGAGGGGGGGCGGTGGGGAGGTCAGAGAGGAGGTGGGGTGGGCGCCACCGCAGTCCTGGGCCAGAGGGCCGCCTTCGCCTTCCCAGAACCACACGGGGCTGCCGTACCGAGAGGGGAGTCCGGGGACAGGGTCCAGTTAAGTGCTGCCTCTGTCGGGAGGGGCGCGTGTGGCAGGAATGACCCCCCCCCAGCAGCGCTCCGTCCTTTATTTGTAAAGCAGCTTTAAACATTTTTTTAAGTGTTTATTTATTTTTTGAGAGAGAGACAGAGTCCAGGTCGGGGAGGGGCAGAGAGAGAGGGAGACAGAATCTGATTCAGGCTCCAGGGTCCGAGCTGTCAGCACGGAGCCCGACGCGGGGCTCGAACTCACAAACCGCGAGATGATGACCCCAGCCGGAGCCTGACGCTCAGCCGACTGAGCCACCCAGGCGCCCCTACATAAACGAACTTTCGACGGAAGAAAGAGCAGAATGACAGGTTGACTTGGCACTTTCCTTTATGGCTCTTTAAAAAGGGTTTAATCAAGACAAGTTCAGAATGGTTGTAGGAAACCCTCCCACAGCGCCCCCCTGCCCCCCCGTATATACTACCCATAGTCCTCTTTCTGAATCCTCCGGTTTCTATGTCGGGGACAGGGTGCCATGGAGCTGGGGTCCCCCTTGTCGACCCTGGGAGACCACCCCGCGGCAGTGGCATGAGATGGCCATTCAGGCGAGAAGAGACGTGGCCGGGGCCAGGCCCTGTGCTCCAAGCTCTACGCCCCTCTGCACCCGACACGGCGGGACAGCTTTTCTCTGGGAAGGAAAGACCGACACGAGGCACGCTTGGGGACCAGCATGCAGAGCAGGGTCCCCAGACCCCGGCCCGAGTCCTGGCCCCCCACCACGCTGGAGCGTGGCCTGGAGCAGGGCCCCGACACTCTGGGGAGGGCCTGGAGGGCAGGGGTCCAGCTGACTTGTCTCTGCATCCCTGACACACGGTAGGTGCTCACTTCATGTCATTGTAGGTGCTTCTGAGGATCTGTCCTTAGATCCCTTTTTCAGAGACTCGTTGATTACCGGCCAACAAGGTGCCAGGGAAATAGAACGGGCAGCCGTATCAAAGAAAATGGGAAGAAACGGGAGGAAGTAATCTTAACGATACATTTCTTTAATCCGTATGCCTGAGAAATGATCATGCCAACATGTAATCAACGTACGGATCAGTAAGGAGATACTTTAGTCTTTCTCCCCGGCAGGGCCCCCATCGGTCCCGTCCCATGTCCAGTGCCAGCAGCCACGTGGGGCTGGAGTCCTCAGGGAGTATCCAGCACGGGGGGCGCTGAAGTGCTGTGTTTGCAATGTGGCCGAGGGACCAGGCTGCAGTCTCCCTGTGTGCAGGCAGCTGGCCCGGGAGAATGGGGACAAGAGGAAGGCAGAGGGGACACCTTGCTCGTTTGCGGGAGGACCACTGGCCGGCGCCTTGGGGGGCGGTGGGCAGCGTGTGGGTGCAGCATTAGGACAGGGGGCGTAGCTCCTTGCGGGTCAGAGGGACAGAGGAGTGAGGGACGTGAGGTGACAGAGAAGCACCCGGCTGCGGGACCACCAGGAGGCGTCTCTCGCGCCTGCAGCCCCGATGACACGCGGCCGAGTGGGGCCCGGCACCTGGACCTGCCCCCTCCCCGGGGCCTGGCTGCTCACGTCTGCGTCGCAGGGCCTGGCGCAGCGCCCGCCCCAGGGGCCCTGCCGCTGCTGGCTGACTCGGTTGCTCCCACAGTAATGACACTGTTTCCTCCGTCCGTTCACGCATCGTGCCGTCACCGAAGCACAGACTGCGTGCCGAGCCCCCGTCACAGGGCGGGGCACACCAAGGGAGCGAGTCGAGATCGAGGTACGGGCAGGGCCGCGTTCCCTCCGAAGGCTCTGGGGGAGATCACCGCCTTGACTCTCGTAGTCCCTGCGGGCTGGTGACCACCCTTACTGCTCCTTGCCTTGTGGCCTCATCACCCCAATCTCTGCCCCTGTCCTCGCGTGCCCTAATCCAGGATGACCTCATCTCAGCTTAACATCCGCAAAGATGCTCTTGCCAGGTAAGGTCACCTTCCGAGGCTCAGGGCACGTGAATTCTGAGGGACCCTTTACGGTCCGGCTTGGAGTCTCTTCCCTACATTATCTCACAGTTGTCCCCGGATGCAGTCCTGACTGTGTCATCCTGGCCGAGGGTTGCTTCTCAGGGGCTGAGGCACACACGGACCTGTGGGACGAGAGGCTGGGGGTCGTCGTGGGTGGGCCAGGTGAGTGGCGTCCAGGAGGGGCACCCACAGGCCCAGGACTGGGTGCCGCTTCTGGCGGGGGCTGGGGGGGCTGCTCCGTGAGGGCAGGTTTGGATGAAGGAGAGGCAGCCGGCCCGGGTGCTGAGAGCGCTTGAGGACATGTCCTGGGGCCCAGGGCTCATGCAGGAGGCTGGGCTGGCCCCCGACTCATCAGTCCCCAGTCTGGTGCCAGGGTGAGGGGCGGCATGAGGCAGAGGGGGCCCTGAGCGCATGCCATATGCCCTGGGAGCTGCCTGGGAGGGCGGAAGCCGGTTCTCCTGTCTGAGGAACTCGGTGGTGGCACTGACCCGAGGTTGGGCACCAAGGCCCAGGTCAGCACCAGGAGTGGCCAGCCCAGTGGGACTCGTGGCCAGAAGAGGAGCAGGGGAATGGTGAGGGCCGGTCTGAAATGCCCCAGCTGAAGGCTGCGGGCGAGTTCTGGGGGGGGGGTGGTGAGTTGCAAGGGTACCCCTGGATTCCCACGTCCCCCATCCTGGGGGGTCAGGGCAACAAAAGAAGGTCTGAAAGGGGGGGCAGATACACACCCCCCCCTGCCTGCAGCCCCCTGCCCGGCAGCGGAGAGGACCCCAGTCTGGGCAGGGGAGGGCTGCCTCCGTTGTCCGGGGCCGGACTCCCCAGTGGGACTTTCCCGGCAGGAAAGAGCTCATGAAACCAAGCCGCCCTGAACCCACTCACAGGGCTGACGCTCCCTCCCAGGCCCTTCCAGAACATTCGACCGGGTTCATCTAAGGCTGACATCAGCGTCCCCATCCCTCCCACGCAGGGTGGGACCTGTCTCCCACGGAGCCCCCTGCTCAGCACCTGTGGCCTCCACCCTCCCTGGAGGTGTCCCTAGACGTTTCGGGGAAGTGGGAGGGGCTCCTTCCTTCCGTGTGCAGTTCCTGAAAGGGCTCCAGTGCTTGAAAAGGACACCTCAGGGGGTCAGGGGTGAATGGGGGGGTGACCCAGGTCCCAGGGGCCGCCCCAGGCCACTGCCCACCGGAGAGCTCGCAGTCTCCCTCTTCCCCAGACACTCACTCACGTGCACAGGAAAACTCACGGATGAGCACACGCCTGGAAGTGTCGGGGGCCAGCTGGGAGAGGAGCCGGGGGGCTGGGCAGCGGTGGGGCCTCCGGGCCTCCGCCCCTCCTTGGCCCCGGGGTCAGCCCGCTTTGGGTTTGCCGGTGGAGAGGGACAGAGGAGGGACAGGAGAGCCCAGCTGCAGCTCTGACCTGAGCTGCCCCAAGGGACCAGGTTGTGGCCGGGCCCCCAGCCCCACCTCCCAGCTGGGGAGCCCTTCTGAGCCCTTCTCTGTGGGCCGGAGCAGGACCAACCCCCTCCCCAGGCTGCTGGGACTGGCCTCCGCAGGCTCCTTTAAGAGCCTCGAGAGGATTAACCCCCTCTCTCTCAGGAATGTTTTCACCATGGGAAGGTGGCATTTCCAGTCTGGCCTTGGAGGCGTCCGCCCCTCTGAGCCCCTGAGACCCCGCTCTGTCCTGTCTGAGCTGTGTTCGGGACCCAGCTGGAAACCCCTGGCCTGGGTGATGGGGAGACAGAGAGGCCACCAGCCCACCCCGGCATCTATGCCAACATGTACTACGTGTGCAGAGACAGGCCCCGACCTGAATTTACAAAGCGCCATGAGACGAGCCTGCGGAAGCAGTCGCAGGAGTGCAGACTTGACCGACTTTGGCCAAATGGTCTGAAAATCCCTTCTAATATAATATTCCAGTGAGGGAGCTGTTGTCGACCGCCCGGCAAGTGTTGACCCCCCGGCAGAGGGGCGGTGGGGCTTGGTGAGGCTGTAGGGCCCGTGGGGTGGGCCTGTCCCAGCCAGGGAAGGCTGTGGCCACATGCAGAGAAGCAGGTCCGCTTGGGGCCGGGGCCGGCCTTTGGAGGCAGACCCACCCACGTGTTCCTCCGCACACGGGCCACTGTGTGCTCTTGGGTAAGTGGCTTACCCGGCTCAGCCTCAGGCCCCCATCTACCAAACGGGGTGGCACACTGTCACAGCCTTGTAGAGACGACCCATAAGAGAATGCCTGCGTGTACATAAAGCACTGAGTGCGGATCAGACGAGCAACAGCAGACATGACGTCATGACCGCGGCCAGCCCCTCACCTCTGTCTGCCCTGGCCTTCACCCTCGCACCAGCCTTGTGGGGTCTGCGCGGCCATCCTCCCCCTTGCAGCTGGTGAGGGGCGGAGCTCAGGCTTGCAGGGGGCCTTTCCGCCTCCAACGCTGGCGCCCTCTGAGCTGCCAGCGCCCCGTCTTCTGAAACTGAAAAGTGCCGTGTGAGAGGGGCTGAGCCGAGGCTCTGGAGCCAGGAAAAAGTGCAGAGTCAGGCTGGCTACTAGGTTGGCAACTCAAGGGCAGGCACAGAGGACACGGGCCTCGCGGTCAGAGGGACACGATGAGGACGTGAGAGGCGTGTCGAGGTGCAGGGAGTCACCTCCACCTGAGTGGGGGAAGCAAGGAGGCAGGTGCGGGGGGCTTCCTGGAGGAGGTGGCATCCGAGCCAGAGTTGTCAGGGAATAAACGGGAAAGGGCATTCTAGGGCACCGGGAACAGCAGGTGCAGGAGAAAATAACCTTGAGTCACCTTGGGCCTCTTTCCGGGGCCCTCAAGGGCAGGTTAGGGCCTGACTTCCCCTTTCCCATACATTTACTGTCAGCTGCCTATTTTTATTCATCCTGATTCCTGGTCTGGATGGGCTAAGACAGTTCTCACATCTGTCCCCTCCTCTTGCCTGAGCACACAGCACCAGCCGCCGACCGCAGCTTCCTGTCTGGGAGGATGAGTGTGGCCACCCTGGCACGCCTCGTCGGGGCGCCTCCCCGGCCGCTCCCACAGGGGCTGCTCCTGCCGTCAGGCCCGAAGGATCCCAGGGTCTCCCGGCCCCCTCCCCCTCCTACTGTCCTTCCCTGCCTGGGACTCTCTCAGGGACCGCAGGGCGTCAAGGGCCGGCCCAGCGCAGCCCGTGGTGGGGGGGCTGGCTTCCCGCTTTCCTGTGGAAGTCACCTCTCATCCATTCTCGCTGGGCCTGCCCACAGTCTGGGGGGACGGGGGCGGGACAGGTGCATGGTATTTGAAGTTGGGGAAGTACCTTCAAAACAATCGTGTTGATTTAAATACAATGGTGCTCCAGAAATAGATGAGACGGTTGACTTTCTCTTTTTTTGGACCAAGTGTTTCATTTTTATAAAGAACATGTCTCACCATCGTAACACGGACATGCCTGCCCCCCTCACCCCCTGCTGAAAACTCAGATGCCACCGCTCCCGTCCTGAGCTCAGCATCAGCACCGTTCCTCTGCCTTCCGCTATTCTTACCAACATGCGTTCTGTCCGCGCTTGGACTTTGTTGTTTTTCTCTTTAATTTTTTGAATGTTTGTTTATTTTTAAGAGAGAGAGAGAGAGAGAGAGAGAGAGAGAACGAGTGGGGGAGGGGCAGAGAGGGAGACACAGAATCCGAAGCAGCCTCAGGCTCGGAGCAGTCAGCACAGAGCCCGATGCAGGGCTCGAACCCGTGAACCCCAGAGCCGAAGTCGGACACTTAACCGACTTAAGCCACCCTGGCGCCCCTGGACTTTGTTAAACGGTGCCGCTGTGTGTCTTTTCCGGTGACTTTACTCTTTTACTCGATATGAGGCCTGCGAATCACTGCTGAATGGCACCCCGCTGCACAGATGCACCCTAACCGATGGACAGGGGGACTTGCTCTTTTTTTCATCAAATTCTCCCTGTGCACCTGTTACTTTGTGCCAGGCATAGGGCTCGGCACTGGGAACCGGGTGCACAGAGCGCAGAGGGCCTGCCTGGGGTCGCCCGGGCTGCTGGCGCCAGGCTGGGTCCAGCTTGGAGCAGATTCCACTTGAACCACATGTGTTCGGCCGCGCTGTGCCCCGGGACTGTCAGGCGCGATGGTGGCCGGCACAGTAGGCACTCCACACACATTTGTTGAGCAGAACGAAATGCCGTTATCTAGACGAAGAAAGTACTGTCACTTCCATTTTGCAACCGACAAAATAGAGCATTGACCCCGTGGTTGCAAAGCCTGGACGTACCCGAGAGTCGTCTAGGATCCCTTCAGGCCCACAGTGGCCCGGGCCCAGCTGGACACCTGGTCCTCTACCTCGAGGGGTGGGGCCTGGCGGGGGAGGGGGGGCGCTTGTTGGATCTGCGGCCGGTGGGAAGGGCCACCTCTGCATCCCTCAGACTCCTGTGGAGATACCAGAGAGATTGCACAGAGATCGCACGCTCTGCGAGTGACACGGGCCGTTAGCATTTACCAACACCTGGTTTCCTCTTATTTATTAATATTCTAAAGAGAAAACAGCCTTTGGCAATGGGGTTCTAGCTGGTTAGGGCAGGAGCAGGCTGTCCGGGCAAGGGGGCCCTCTTGAGGCATGGCCTCCGTGATGTCCAGCAGCACCTGTGCCCTTCGTGGTGACACCATCGCTCTGGATGATGGCTCGGGCTTCGCCGGCTGCAGATCTCTTGGAACCGAACTCTGGCCCTCTTAGAGTCCTCCCATCCCTCCCCCCCCCCCCACCATAGCGGAGGGAGGCAAAAGGCCCAGACTGAACCATTGCCAACCACTCACGCTCACACACACACACACACGCATGAAGGCACACATGTGCACATGCACACAGCCCGCAGGATGCCCCATTTAGATGTCCACAGGCCTGTCAAGGTCACCTGTCCTTCCAAGGCTCCTCTGCCCCACCTGCCTGGGTCCTGAGATCTTCCCATGAGCGAGGGCCTGCTCTGTGCTGGGCTCTGTGCCCGCTCCGGGGATAGAGTGGTGGGCATGTCAGCCACAGTCCCTGCCGTGGGAGCCGACGGACCAACACACCTCTAGAGGACGGTGGTGTCCATGCTAGGAGGTGGTATGGGTGCCCGTCATCTGTGGGCCCACGGAGGAGAAGCCTGGACCCACGCTTGCCCCCAGCTCCCTCCCTGTCCTGGCAATCCTGCCTCCTGAGTGTTTCTCACTCTGTGCTCCCCCCCCCCCCCCCCCCCACTCTACCCACGGCCCATTCAGACCCCTCGCTCCCCTGCCTGATGAACGCAGAACTCATATCCGGTTTTGTCCCTCTGCCCTGCAGCCTGAGTCAGTCTTCTCAAATACCTAACTAGACTCATTTCTTTCCTGGGCAAAGTCTCCAGCCATTTGCCACCATCCCCAGGACAGATGGGGCCTCCTGATCGTGGCGCCTGAGCCTTCCCAATCTGGCCCCTGCCCCCAATTCCAGAGGTCTTCATCCTTCCCCCAGGTGTGTGTGGAGCCCCCCGCTACGCTCTGGGCCCTGTTCCAGGGCCAGGCCAGAGCGGTGGGCAGCACAGACATCTGTCAGCAGCTCCACGGCTGCAGGACCCGAGGACTTGTCCGTCGGGCTCTGCACCCGCCGTGCTGTCCCCTGTGTCCAGCCTGAGTGCCCTCCGGGCCTCTTCTCCCTGGAAAATGCCTCTTTATCCTCTCCGGTGGGTTGCAGGGGTTCCTCCTGTCGCCTGAGCCTCCCGCTGGAACACGTCTCTGATGGCACAGGACCTCTGCTTTCTTCTCTCCTCTGAGCACACATTCGCTGCTCCGGGAGCTCCTGGGGTAGGGCAGGTCAGGTCTTGTATTTCATTCTCTGTGTTCCCAGCGGGCCCAGACGTATAGTAGGTGCTCAATAAACATCCCAACAGAAATGAGGAAACTGAGGCTCAGGAGGTAAAGTGACTTCCTCGCTAGTGACTTCAGACAGCTTGAATCTGGAAACATTCATGTCTGATTTCTTTTTTTCTTTTAATTTTTTTTAATGTTCATTTATTTTTGAGAGAGAGAGAAAGAGTGTGTGAGCAGGGGAGGGGCAGAGAGACGGAGACACAGAATCGGAAGCCGGCTTCAGGCTCTGAGCTGTCAGCACAGAGCCCAACATGGGTCTTGAACCCACGATCCGAGAGATCGTGACCTGAGCCGAACTTGGACGCTTAACCGACTGAGCCCCCCAGGCGCCTCTTGTGTCTGATTTCTATGCAGTGAACATTTTCTCGTGACATGTTGGTCCCCTTATTTCCTGGAGAAAACTGTTTATTCCGACTCATGTTTTCTTTATTTATAGACATGTAAACTTCACCAAGAAAAGTCAAAGCTTGGCTTATATTTTCACACAGAAAACCAGCTAGCCCCTACCTCAGAATTTTCGTGAGGAAATTAATAATTTAACTGTTGGAGAAGGAGAAAAGTGCCCCACATCCTTTCAGGCCTCTCGGTATTTCGGGTGTGACACACATTGAGTGAGGAAGGAGGGAGCAAAAGCTCCCGAATCCCCGAAGGATTAATTTATTCAAAAGCAATAACAGAAAAATACTCAGGGCGCCTGGGTGGCTCAGTCGGTTAAGCGTCCGACTTCAGCTCGGGTCACGATCTCACGGTTCGTGGGTTCGAGCCCCGCATCGGGCTCTGTGCGGACAGCTCGGGGCCTGGAGCCTGCTTCCGGTTCTGTGTCTCCCTCACTCTCTGCCCCTCCCCCGCTCATACTCTGTCTCTCTCAAAAATAAACATTAAAAAAAAATTCTCTATGCAAACGTCTTGTGAAGGAAATGAGGAACCACAGAACACCCCAACGATGGAGGCCTTCAGAAGATGCACAGGAGGCAGAAGGCCATCATCAGCCTTCTGAAGGGGTAGCCAGGAAGCAGAAGGAAACCCGGGAGGAGGGCTGACGCAACTGGCCAGGGGTTTAGACAGGACACTTCCCCCGGGGCGCTTGATAAGAAGAGCAGGTGAGCCACAGAGGCTTAGGGGAGAGGTTCAAGAAGAGGAAGAAACAAGTTTGTGATGATGCATCGGAAGCAAAGACATTCACACAGCCATCCTCATCCCGTGCGCTCGGGGCCCTGAATTCTTTTTTTGTCTGATGTTAAATCTGGCCCCTGCCTTCTCTCTGTTAGCATTTCCTGATGTCTCCTTGACCTTCATTTTACTTTTTAAAAAATGTTTTATTTATTTTTGAGAGAGAGAGACAGAGAGCAAGTGGGGGAGGGGCAGAGAGAGAGGGAGACATAGAATCCGAAGCAAGTTCCAGGCTCTGAGCTGTCAGTGCAGAGCCCGCCAGACACGGGGCTCGAACCCACGGACCGTGAGATCATAACCGGAGCCGAGGTCAGACGCCCAACCGACTCGGCCACCCAGGCGCCCCAGTCTTCATTTTACTTTTAATCATCTGGCGAAGTTTTGTTTTAGGTAGTTTTCTTGTTACCAGCATCTCGCTGGATTTTGTATTTTGACTCAGTCTCCGGGTCTGTTTCCCAATTGGATGGCTTCCCACGTATGAATGAAAATAGATTCATTCTATGTTGTAAAGTAAGACATAACAGGTTACAAAGCAGTATATTCAGTATGAGCTCACATATGTAGGATTAGATCCCAGCCTGTGTACGTGTGTGTGTATGTGTGCAGACATATATACGTACATCAAAAACTTCACTGCTCATCTCTGTGTCATGTGCGTTTCTTTCTTTTTGCTTATATCGTAGTGTTCTGTGAACATGTCATACACACCCAAAAGTTTTATAAGTAAGAGTCAAATAATTTGCAACAAGCTTATAAGGGCAGTGAGGGCACCTAAACTCTTGACGGAAGAATCATAAAAACAAATGTAGAGGTGCCTGGGAGGCTCAGTCAGTTAAGCATCTGACTCTTGATTTCAGTTCAGGTTGTGATCTTGTGGCTCATGAGTTCGAGCCCCAGGTCGGGACCTGTGCTGATGGTGAGAAGCCTACTTGGGATTCTCTCTCTCTCTCTCTCTCTCTCTCTCTGCCCCTTCCTTGCTCATGCTCTCTCTCTCTCTCTCAAAATAAATAAATAAATATTAAAAATAATGTAAACCTCAAATTACCTCTGGATCTCTTAGAGGAATAAAACCAGCAATTATTATGGAAAAAAAAAACCCAATACCAAGCAGTTGAAACATGGTAAAGTGCATCCAAATATGGCTGAGCCCATCCCACAGTAGGACTGCAAGTCTACCGCACCTTCACGGTCACGCTGTGTACTCTAGGGTTACGCGTGTCAAAATGACCTGGTCTCTACTTACCATTACGTCGGAGGACAGGCCCCATAGACGATTCCTACAAGCCACAAGAGCGAAGGTAACGCTGATTGCGCCTGTCCATCCACCATGGCCTATGTGATGCTGGACCCTCAGAACAACCCTGTGAAGTAGGTACTATTGTCCCATCTTCCTGATGAGAAACCGAGGCCCAGAGAGATGAACTAACTTGCCCAACGTCAAATACTTAGCAAATATTAGAATCGGGATCTGCAGCAGACAATTGAGAATGGAGAGGCTGTAACCCAGAGTCGAGAGCTGTAGTGTTCAGAGGGAGATACCCCTTCCCACTGGGGGAGGAGGTGGGAGAACACAGGTATAGCCAGAGCAGGGGAAGTGTGTCGCGGGCAGCCTGCAGGGAGGCGGAAAAACACATGCATTTGGGGGCAAGTCTGGGTGGTGCAGGAGAGGCACAGGGAGGGGTGGGACTGGAGCCACTGGGGCCAGACTTCGAAGGGCCCCTATGCCCCAGAGGTCTGACTTGTAGAGACTGGATTGTCCCTGCTCTCTGAACGAGGCTTTTCGACGGCCACCGGTGTATTCACTTTTCTCAACAGCCTGTGAGGTGGGCACCATCCCCATTTTACAGACAAGGAAACAGGCAAATATTTCTCCCACTCTGTGGGTTGCCTTTTCACGCTCTTGATCGGGGCCTTTGATGCACAAAAAGGTTTTAATTTTGATGAAGTCCGTTTATCTATTTTTCTCTTCCATTGCCTGTGTTTTTTGTGTCCTATGCAAGGAATCGTGGGCAAGTCCAATGTCATGGGGCCCTCCTCCTCATTCCCTATATTTAAAAGAATTTCAACACCTAAACCACCGCTGAGACTCACAGGGAGTATCACTGTACCGCGGACGGAGACTGTAGTCCTCATAAACCCCATCAAAAAATAGCGTATTGAGGTGAAATCTCACAGCATGAAATTAACCTTTTCGAGGTCAACAAGCTAGCACTGGCACATTCACAGCGCTGTGCTCCCCCCTATTTTTGCCTCAGTCCCTTATGGCTCAGAAGTGATTTTCATATCTATTTCCTCCCTTGCTCTCCACAGTAATCCTGAGAGTGAGACAGAGCAGCAAGGCTGTTCATCAGAAAGGGGGGGCACCCACAGCGAGGCCCCGAGCTGCCCCTTCCCTGACTCCAGTGTGGGCAGTGCTGCGTCCCGTGCTGGTGGTCTCGTTAGCCTGACTCCACTTGCTCCCCCTTCTCGTCTGTGTCCCCCTACCTGCGCCGTCTGCCTCTAGGTGACCCTTACGTATGTGGCTTTTCCACCTATGACTTTGATTGCTGGTTGTCTGCACTTCGTTTCCAGTCCCGTCAGTGCTTTCTCGGGGATGGGGCCAGGGTTTCCGTCGGCACTGTGCAAGCCTCCGCAGCAGGAGCCTGGGGACTCCCGGAAAAGCACAGAGTGAGGAAGGAGCTAGGAGCCCCTCGGAGGACGATCTGGCCCTTCTGGGGTGGTAAGGGTGAGAGCGGCAGAACCGCAGCCAGGCCTGGACCCATTTCCTATCTGCCTGGACTTCTCTTCCTCAAACTCATCCTTCACCTTCGGCAGGAAAAGGGTCACTGCTCCCGCCAGAGCCGAGGGGGTCTTTGCAACAGCTGCCAAGTGTTTACCTCCCTGAATCCTGACCACGCCTAGCAGTGTTGGAACAAACAGGAAGTCAGGAAGTCGAGGCTGTCCCACAGCTCTCGCAGGAGCCAGACTCCAGCCCGGGCCACCGAAAGCCCTGGGCTTTGCTGCCTTCCTGGAGTGGCTCACTCATGCTTCCAACCGGTATCAGTGAGCCTCTCTCCCGGGCACTGGGGATTCACAGATAACTCCACTCTGCCCCGTGCCGAGGCCACAAAAATGAATTGAAAAACACCACGAAGGCCAGACAAGTATGAGCAAAATCTGTCCTCTTTTTGAAGGCAGTGATGGTAAGTACTTGTCACGGCTCACCAGTGAGATCCAGGGATGCCGGGCACCTCCAGACCTGAGTGAGAACCAGCTATGACTCATGATCAATAATAGGTAACTTAGCAAGTGAAACGCAGATCCCATGAAGCAGGTTGCGGGAAGTGGGAGCCTCAGCAGGCTGCAAAGGAGGGAGGAGTACCTTTGGTCTCCAGATCCAGGCCCACCCCCTTTTTGATTTTGACATTGCTTTGTTCCTTTTCTTCTCAGGCTGATGACTGATGTTTGACATTGTCATTAAGAATTTGAGGTCTCAAAAAAACGAATCATAGATTATTAGAGCTAGAGAAGTTCCTTCGGAATCATTTTCCTCTTGGTTTTATAGATGCATATGATGGGGTCCAGGGAGGGGAAAGCATGTGCCCAAGGTCAGCCGGAAGGCAGAGCTGGGACTGGGACCCAGGTCCCCTCCAGCTTCTGCGTCCGACCGGGAACCAAAGCCAGCCTCCTGGGCCCAGCCTGTGGCTGGGGGAGGTCGCTGGTCCAGGATCAGGCTAGGTCTGGACCTGGCAGGTAAGGGCCCTGTCAGGTGTCAGACCCTCTTCAGCTCTGCGCCCCCGGGCTCCATCCATTCCAGGATCACCTAGCCGGGTTTCCTGCTGAATACTGCTCAACCTCTTACTGGACAGGGCCAGTAAGGTTAACCGGGCAGAGTTATGAACCGGGAGCGGTTCTTTCCACCCCTTCCCCGCCGGCCTTTTCTGCTGTCCACGCCCAGCCAACTCCACAGCCCTGGCCCGCAGGAGGGCTTCCAGGAGACGGTGGGGCTGGGGTCGCGCCCGGCCTCTCCTCTCCAAGCCTTCTAGGGCGGGCACGGGACTCGACGCAGCAGGTGACTTTCACGCCATCGACCCCGGGTGCTGGGCGCCATCGCCTGCACCTGAGGACCCCGCCTATCGCTGCCTGAGTTCCCTGGGGACTAGGCTGCCGGCCGGGGGCGGGGCGGCGCCGGCGGAGGGGGCTGAGCGCAGACACTGCGCACGCGCCGGGACCTGCACCAGGTTCGGAAATGACTACCAAGCGCTGGCCCCTGAGGTTGCCCCCGCCCCACCCGGGAGGCCCCGCCCCCACGAAGGCCCCGCCCCGCCGGGCCCAGCTCAGGCGCCGCGGGTCCGGTTCCCAGTCCGTGAGGTCCCGCCCCGTCGGGCCTCCCTCCGGCGCAGTCGGCCCCGTCCCCCATGGAGGCCCCGCCCCCGGAGGCCCAATTCAAGATTGGCCAGCCCCGCCCCCGAGAGGCCCGCCCCCTGGATGCCCCGCCCCCGCGAGGCCCCTTCCCGCGGACGGCTCTCTGCGCGGACCCGGCGGCAGGAGTCGGACGCGCGGTTGCGGTTCCCGGTGGCGCGGCCGGGGTCGAGGCCGGCGGCCCAAGGCGCCCGAGCGGGGTGCGCCCAGAGGGCCGCGGCAGCCGAGCAGCCATGGCGGAGGCCACGCCGCATCCCCTGGCGCTTCCCTCGGGGCTACTGGAGCTGTGCGCGCTGCTGGGGCCCTCCCGGGACAGCCTCCGCGGCCCCGAGCTGGTAAGGGCGGGCGGGGAAACTGAGACGGGGCGCTGCCGGGCGGCGGCGACGGGCGGGGGTCTGCGGCGTGGGGTCGGGGCGCTGGGCTGCTGTCCTCCCGGCCGCGGAGGAGTCGCCCGGGCCGCCTTCGGGACGCACGCCGGGGCCGGGGGAAGGCGGGCTGGGGGGCGGGGCGGCCGCGAGCCCGGGTTTCACGGCCCCGCGGAGGCACTTCATTCATTATCGCGGGACTTCGGGCCTCCCCGGCGGTGGGTGCCGTTCCTCGCACAGCGTCGTGAGGCTTTAGGTCGTCGACGGAAGGGCCGCTTTGAAGCGTTCTGTTTAGTCGTTTTGCGAGGACGCCGAGCTGTTCTCACCTGCAGAAAAGGCTGACCCCCGCCCCCCTTTACTCCTTGTCTGTGTCCTCGCAGCCCGAGTGACAAACCCTTTTCTCGGAAGGCAGCAGTTTCGGACATTCTCGTTCTCCGAGCGTCTTTTCCTGTGTCCTCACTTTTTGTTATTCTGCAACCCTGGCTTTCTTTGGCATCGGCCTGTGGCCTTTTTCTCGTGGCCCCGGATGTCCGTGTGACTCTGTGTTCGGCGGTTTTCTCTGGCTGGCGGTGATGCGCAGAGCGCTCGACCGGCCAGATACCTGGACAGGCCCTCCCCTCCTCCTGGACGACATCAGTGGGAGGCACCGGAAGACACCTGAGGATTTAGGGCTGCAGAGTTGAAGGGCTGCATGGCGAGGCTAGATGTCGCTATAATTAACCGGACAAACGTCTGTCAATGTCTTGGTAGTTTCCGTGACTTTAATACTGAGCCAGCTTCAGTGGTTTCTGCATTGCCCTCCTCCTTTCTTACTCCGCAAGCCCCTATGATGTGTGCACCCCCTTTTGATCTCTCTCCTCTGACCTTCATCGATGGAGTTGTGTCCCCGCCTCTAATTGCCAAATGGCATTTCCTCCTTTTTCTTCTGGTAGGAAATGACCAGGTTTCAGTTGCTTCTTGGGTGATTACAACACATCTGTTAGTTGCCCCGATGTGGGACGTGTCTTGAGAGCAGGATGAATCAGCGGGAATACGCACCGTGGTGCTTTCCTGACCCAAACAGGCTGCGGCGCTTTCCCAGACAAGCGGGCAGTTTGCTACTCTGCATATTTTTAAAAAATATTTATTTTTAAGTAACGTCTCTACCCAGCATGGGGCTCAAACTCACAACTCCGAGATCAAGAGTCGCCCGCTCTACTGACTGAGGCTGCCAGGTGCTGCTTGGTGACAGGTGCACCCAGGAGCCGAGATACGAGAAACATCTCATAGGGTAGCAAGGTGTCCTGACTTTTAATTTCCTTTCTTGGTTGGGGTGGTGTTTGTTTTGTGAGGATGTGACGAAGACTCCCAAGAATCCAGCTCAGTCCCCTGTGAGTTTCTGTGCCTACATTTCCCTTGGCTCCCTGGTTGCTGGGGAGAGTAGGCGTCGGGCATGAAAGGCTCCAAAGGGTCCAGGAGCAACTTGGTCGGGTCAGCGGGGCGCTTTCCATTGCGTAGGTCACTTACATAATTCTTGGGTGTGAAGGCAACATTGTAACAGTTTTCAGTGACCAGCATCCTGGCTTTCAATTTACAGAGCCTGGCTGTCTCCCAGAACTTGCTGAACGGTGACACCAGCGTTCTTTATCTGTGCCATCCAGTCCGGCAGCTACTAGCCACACATGGCTTCCGGGTGCCTGAAGAGTGGCTGGTGCCACTGAGGCACTGGATTTTAAATTTCATTTCATTTCATTTCATTTATTTATTTAATTTTTTAAATTAAAAAAAATTTTTTTAACGTTTATTTATTTTTGAGACAGAGAGAGACAGAGCATGAATGGGGGAGGGGCAGAGAGAGAGGGAGACACAGAATCGGAAGCAGGCTCCAGGCTCCGAGCTGTCAGCCCAGAGCCCGACAAGGGGCTTGAACTTATGGACGGCGAGATTGTGACCCGAGCTGAAGTCGGACGCTTAACCGACTGAGCCACCCAGGCGCCCCTCATTTCATTTTAATTAATTTCAATTTAAATAGCCACACAGCTCTTGGCAACGGTTGCACAGAACAGTTCTAGAGCATTAAGAAAAAAAAATCTATTGTCTTCTGTTTTATTTCCCAAATGATGGCCAATCCTGTATGAAGATCAGTGCTGCGGTATAACCTCACAGAAGTAAATCTGTGACGGTATGAATTAGGGTATTGTGTGTTTTACTTTTGAATCCGCTCTGCTCGTTTGGACTGAAATGGTTGTTACTGGGTAGGGGTGAGGAAATCAGTGTCTGCGAGAGGAGAGCAGGAACTGGCTGTCACAAGTCTGGGGAGTGGCACCTTGTCTTCCCTGTAGGCGAGGGGCAGTCACGACTCTCTGGGATCCAGGGTGGTGCCTTCAGGAATTTATTCTGATTACACAGTTGGACGTGCGTAAGTACGCATGGGAGAGATTATTCGCCGCTGCCTTTGCTCAGGTGGTGCAGCGTGACGAACTGAGGGCATGCCAACTGTCCCTCAGTGGGGGATTGGGCAAATATGTACTGGGTCGTCCCGTGTGGCACTCTACAGTGGCAACAGGGCAGTCAGCCACACTGTATGCTGAAGGGGGGAAGAAAGCTAACGGAACCGTTTAAAGAGGATGATCATATCTAGGGGGGAAAAATCACAATGTACACGTAAGAAGTGGGAAGAATGCATTCCATGCTGTGCAAAGGATATTAGTCACCCTTTCACAGATTTAGGGGGAAAGCTCTTCCTTTCTATTCTCATTTCTTTTATTTTTCCTATATTGCTGTCAGTGTTTACAAATGAGACTGTAGGGGCATCTGGGTGGCTTAGTTGGCTAAGCGTTCGACTCCGGCTCAGGTCATGATCTCGCGGTTCGTGGGTTTGAGCCCCGTGTCGGGCTCCGTGCCGACAGCTCAGAACCTGGAGCCTGTTTCGGATTCTGTGTCTCCTTCTCTCTCTGCCCCTCCTCTGCTCGCGCTCTGTATCTCTCTCAAAAATAAATATTAAAAAAATTAAAAAAAAACAAAAATGAGACTGTTGCATATCCAGTCGGAAAAGACAGCAAGGAAATATGGCTAGAGGAAAAACAGATGTTTAATGAACTACTGAGTGCCCCGTTGGCTGGGTTTTGGCCATTTCACTCTAAGCGACTACAGATAACTGCAGGGAGCACAGCCTTGGGACACGGGCGCTGTGTCTGCGGATTGAGAGGTTGTGTCGTGCGCGGGTTTGGGGCACCCTGGCTTTGGAAGCAGGCTGGCCGGCCACTCAGGTGTACAAGCAGCCCGGTTGTCATCCTGCCCGTGACACCTGCACACGGGTGATACATCCACGGATTACGTGCGTGGTGATGACAGTGATGTATGGATACAGAGGGTGGAGATGGTCTGTGGGGCTGGTTTGGGCCCTTTGAAGAGTGTGCAGGGGTGAAAAGTGGGCATCAGGTGCAGGAGCCACCGCCCCTTGGGGCAGGTGTCACGTGTGCCCTTTCGAAAGGGGATGATGCCCCCCTTCGTGAGCACGGACAGAGGTGCCGGGGGGGGGGGGGGGGGGGGGGGGGCGCCCTGGGCCGGCTGGGAGGAGGCGGCCTCATTCTCCTGGCAGAAACCTCGCAGGATTCGTTTGTTGGAGAATCTGTACCTGCCCTGAGCCACAGGCGGGGTGGGTGCTTGTTTTGGGACTGTGCACATGGGGTCGTAGTGGGACTGCTTTTAGAGACGTTTCTGAGGCCAGAGGCCCCATGATGTGGGTTCGCAGAGGGGAGTGAGGGGCAGGGGCCGCAGCGCCAGCTCTGGAGACCCGAGGGGCACCGTCTTTATCACAGGGGAGCATATGGGGGGGAAGCTCGGGTTTTAGGGAAATCAGCACGAGCTTAATTTTTGAAACTATAACTTTGAAGGACCCACCCAGGTATGTCGGGCACAGTTGGGTGTGGTCTGAGCCTGGAAAGAGGTCTGAGCTGGCAGCGGGACCCTGCACGCTGGCCCCAAGTGAGGACACTGCGTAAGTGTTGAGATTGCCGGCCAGGCACTGGAGGAGGGACTGGGGCCAAGGACTCACCGTGGGGCGGGGCGTGGGGGGGGGGGTGTGGGGGGGGGGGTGGGGAGCGCCCAGGAGTGTCGGGGCAGAGGAGAAGAGCAGAGTGCAGGCGGCCAGAGAGGTTGCAGGAAAGGGGCCCTCGCTGATGTGTGCCCAGTCTTCATGGACGTAACTGTTCATGGAGGAAGAAGTGACCACACGTACTTTCATAGTTAAGTGGGTCTGAACTGCTAAAGTTTGATAGGAAAGTTTTAGAAAGGTTTTGTATAACTCAAGACACGGCTTCCTTTCACGCTTGATACACAAAGCTTTTGAAATTCCCCAATCATACGGATATCCCATGTTTGGTCTTTGTTGCTACTGGTGTTAAACTTTTTTTCCAAGTATAAAGCAACTATTGTCTGAATTTAAATTATACACAGCATAAAAATAAGCGTTTCGAGTTTAGAGTGTATTTCCTGGGGGCAAATGCTGTCCTTGTAGGATTCCTCTCAAGGGTGAGAGTTCCCCTTTGGTCCCACGATTCTTACCAAAAGCGTGACACTGCCTGCCCGCGACAGTCCCATGTGTCCTGGTGACAGTGATGTCCTTCCTGATGCCCTGGGTCTCTCAAAGACCTTTGATTACACACTGCCCACCTCCACCCAGCCGCCCCCCACCTTTCTACATCCTTGCTACCCAGGGAGTCCTGCCTTTGACTTCTCTGTGTGCCAGCTGGGGGCTGAGCCCCTACGGCCCTGTCACAGCCTGCCAGCCTTCTCTGGGAGCTCTGCCAGGCGTCCTGGCCAGACAGGATGGGGATCGAAGGTAGTGCCTGTGGCCTTTATATCATTTCAGGGATGAATGAGAAGACAGAAGGTTTTTTAAAAATCTGGTACCAAGTTAAAGTTCGAAAGTGTTCGGGCTGGGTGATGACCCCCCCCCAGTATAGACCCCGGGGGGCCATTTGGTCGCTGGAGGAAGGTGTTGTCTCTGAAGCCAGTGGTCCGTTTTCTCACCCCTCAGTCTCTGTCCCCAGGTCAATGGTGACAGGACTGCTGGGGGAATGGCCCGGCTGGCAGGGGACACGGTGTCGGCACCCCATTTGTGCTGGTCAGATAGTGTGCAGGGCCCTCCTCACCGGCCCGTGAGGGCGCGGGGCGCTGGTGTGGGGGCGTGGGGGTTGAGCACTTGACTTGCAACCCCCCCCTTGAAAGGGAAGCTTGGCTGTGGCCTTAGCAGAGCCGGATCTGATCTCGGGTCTGCCTGTCGGCACCGGGCTCTGAAGTGGACACCTTGTGTCACCACCCCCGTAGCCGCTGAAGAGCCAGGCCCTGCTGGGTGCTGTGACTCGCCTGAACGCGTGGCCCGAGAGGCCCTACAGCAGCTTCCGTGCGGCCCTTGCTGTGCACATGCTCTGCGGGACAGAGCCGGTGCCCGGTGGAGGGTGGAGGGCACAGAACCAACGGTGGGCACTCAGAAGGTGCACGACAGAGCGCACACGTGTTCGTATTTCTGCCCGCTTCAGGTGGCCCAGAAGAAGGGGGCCAGCAGCCTCTCTGCTCTCGACCCGGAGGTCCTGTCCATCTTTGTGCCTCCTTTCGTCAGTAAGGAGGACACACAGCTGGCTGGCACCAGCTGTGCTCTGAGCAAGACCAGAAGGCGCTCCTTCAGAAAGAAGAGGGAGAAGCCCAAAACAGAGCCCTGGAAGGGACCCCCTCTGGAAGACGTCAGCGTCCCCAATGGCGTGGACCTGCTCGCCCTGCCTCAGCTCTGCTTCCCGGGTATCCCCTGCCGTGCTTTCCAGCCGCACCGATGGTGCTTTCTAGAAGCCACCTCTAGAGAGTGACAGAGGGGGGCTGGTGACCACTTGAGCCTTGATGTCGAGCCACAGGACTGGGTTCTCTTAATCTCAGGGGTTTCAGAGCTAAAGGATACACGGACCACTCAGTGCAGGGGTCTCGGGGATAGAGGGTGCCCAGGCCACCCAGTGCCGCCCCCAGGTCTTAGAAAACTGAATCCCAGAAGAGGGGCTGTTGGGATTGCCAGGTGGCGCGGTTTGTAGATGTGCTTTCCGAGGATTTTCACCTTGGACTTACAGTCCCGTCTTCCAGACGTCCGGCAGGCTGGTCAAAATGCCCTCCAGTTGGCCTGCGGCATGTCCCCGGGCTCCCCAGCTGTGCCTGTTTTCTGTGCCCCTGGGGCTGGCGGCCCGGGCTTGCACACCTTCCCCAAACTGGCGGTCCCGGTCGTGGGTGGCCTTTGTTCTTTCCGGTGGTGGGTGAGAAACGCCCAAGGGGTTTTAGAAAAGGCAGACGAGGAACGCGCCGCCGTGTCCCGTCTGGGAGTGTCCACCGAGAAATGGGTGCTGTCTCCGGGGTGACAGCCCGGGACACCCGCAGCCCCTGCCGTGCTCAGAAAGCCGTCGGCTCCGCAGGCACAGCCTGAAGTGTTTGTCTGTGGTCGTCCCCGTGTTGTTTGCTAAATTCTGCAGAGCACAGAGGGTGGCAGAGTAGGGGGTGCGCGTGGAGGGGCTGACCCCCAGAGTTAGCGCATCTTGGCATCAGAGCCCCACAGCGATAGTGGAGGGGCGAGTCCCGGAGGCGGAAAGCAGGCGGCGGACGGCCCCGGCTCTGAGCCGTGATGAGATCTCCTCTTGTCCATCCGCAGGGGGCGTGTGTGTGGCCTCCGAACCGAAGGAGGACTCCGTCCACTTTCTGGTGCTGACCGATGTCTGTGGGAACAGGACGTACGGCGTGGTTGCCCAGTACTACCGACCCCTGCACGTACGTGATTCCGGGGGACCCCCCCCCCCAAGTCGGGTCCCAGTGTTTGTTACTGTGCAGGGACACACAGCGCGTGGCAGCACGTGCAGGGAACAGTGGCACCGAGTGCGCCCGTGGTGCTGTGCACCCCACCCCCCTGGACGTCACTCCCCAGCCCCCCTCCAGCCCCCGGCCACCACTCATCTGCTTTCTGCCTCCAGGGACGTGACGTGCCCGTTGTGGATACCTCGTGTCCGTGGACTTGCCCTGCACGCGGCCTTTGCGCCTGGCTGCTTTCACTCACTGTGTCGTTTTCAGGGTCCAGCCACGCGGGAGCTTCTCGCTTCTGTCCGCAGACGCCGACACTGCTGAGGATAGAAGCCGGGACCGGCTGGGTCGAGGGGTGACACGTGCCTGTGGCTTTCTCTCCAGGACGAGTCCTGTTTCTACAACGGCAAGATGCACTGGGAGCCGTTCAGGCCACCTGGGGGTGCGGCTGGCTGCTTCGTGCCCTTTGCCGTGTGTGTGGTCTCCAGATTCCCCTATTACAACGCCCTTAAGGACTGCCTGTCTTGGTGAGCCCCCTGGGTGCCTGCTTGTCCGTGAGGCCGCTCCTGGCGCTGGTGGGTGGTGGGTGGGCCCCAGTTGGGCCCCGGGAGCACCTAGAAGCTTCCAGATGCTTCTGGGTATGCTGGCATGTGGGGAAGGTCTGCCAGATGAGGGAGGATAAAGCCAAGCTGTTGGAAGTAAAATTAGTGGGATTTGATGTTTGGTTTTTTAAAAAAGGTACACGAGGAAAAGCTCTGTTCCTGGCTCTCTGAGAAAATCAGGAGGCTGCCATTAGTTCTGCCGAGTTCACTGACATTTTAAAAATTACCTTTTTGGGGGTGGAATCTTAAACCGTCTTAGTGCCGATACTGAGAAAGCCTGAGGATATAGAGAATTTTTGAAAAATCCAGAGAGCATCGCGTGGCACGTGACTGTGGCACAGACACGGCCCGCCCCCCGGCCACGTGCGCCCCAACTGCTTCGTGTTCACGCTCACAAAGTTACAGTCTTAGAGTTGGCGGCGGTTTGGTTGAAGACAGAAGGCGGTCCACAGAGGGTCCCCCTCCCGTCGTCACACCCACCAGCCACCCCGGGCAGATCCCACATTTCTGGGAAAGCCATGACTCTGGTTCTCACACCGTGGCCAGGGGCTGAGCAGGAGTCCATCTGGATCAAGCTAACGGCCTTCGTAACTTAAATTCCAGCACCTTCATGGGGGTGGGTTTTTTTTGTTTTTTTTTTTTTTGTTTTTTGGAAAACGTGGCTGGTCTTTGGACATAGTTTGGGTCTAGCCTGCGTTTTATTGCCACACACGTAAAATACCTTGTACAACAGAGAACTCCCTGGTCTCATTTCAGGGCTGAGTGACTTGAGGGGAAGCACGCGCATTAATGAACGTTTGCCTGGGCGTGGGAAGGGACAGAATAAATGAGGACGTGGTCCCTTTTTATTCATTAACTGATCTTCTTCAGCACTTGGTCCCCAGTCACCTCTTCGGTGAGACGGGGAGGGTTATTCACGCCCCGTCTCGAGTGGACGGGCTAGGACCACACCACAGCCACCTTCTAAGGAAGGCGGACCCTTGTCGCGTCAGCTGGCACGCCGGCAACAAACACCATCCTGCTTGACAGTAACGGAAGCGGACATTTAAGCTGAAAAGCGTGTCCATTTTCCTCGCATCTTGGGTTTTCTCTTTCAATGGCCGTTGCTAAGCGGCCGCAACCAGAAAACAGAGCTAGGGAGAAACAAAGGACAGGACCAGAAAGGCAGTTTCTAAACACACATTTACGTATTTTTTAAAAATTTATTTGCTGAGAGAGAGAAAGAGAATGGGCCGGGGAGGGGCAGAGAGGGACCGGGTCAGAGGATCTGAAGGAGGCTCCTCGCTGCCAGCACCGGGCCTGATGCGGGCCTGGAACTCACGAACCGTGAGATCACGACCTGAGCCAAAGTTGGACGCTCAGCTGACCGAGCCACCCACGTGCCCCGGATTTATGTACTTTTAAAGCCTGTTTTTCTGCTATAATGAGGCCATGTAAATTGCCTCTGTGGGGACAAGAATTGGGAGAGAAGGCTCAGTTGTATTTGGGGAATTACATTGCTGGAAGTGGTTTTGTTTTTTTTTAATTTATTCTTTACAATAAATACAGAGGAGTATTTTTTTTTAATTTTTTAAATGTTTTTATTTATTTTTGAGAGAGAGAGAGAGAGAGAGAGAGTGTGTGTGGGGCAGGGGCAGAGAGAGAGGGAGACACAGCATCCGAAGAAGGCTCCAGGCTCCAAGCTGTCAGCACAGAGCCCAGTGTGGGGCTCGAACTCATGAGCCATGAGATCATGACCTGAGCCGAAGTTGGGTGTTTAACTGACTGAGCCCCCCAAGTGCCCCCAGAGGAATATTGAATTATCTCCAAATCCCGATATGGACCCCAGGAAGAGTTATTGTTACTTAGGAGCGTGGCGCTTGGCTTGCTGGGCACGCGTGGGCCCGGGCGGTGGGCTGGGCTGGGGTCCGCCCCAGGGGGCTGAGGCAGGGTGGCCCGGGCCCTTGGCTGAATTTTGCCAGATGTAGACACCACAGTTAAGACACAGAACATTTTTACCACCCCCCAAGGCTCCCTCGTGCCCTGTGGTCGCTTCCCAGCCCCTCTGCCCCCGGCACCCGCTTGTGCGTTTTACGTTGAAATCACATGCGTCTGAGCCTTTGAACCGTGGGGGTCCACGTACGCACGGGTTTTTTTCCAAAAAATACCGTACAGTCCTGTAAATGTATTTTCTCTTCCTTGTGGTTTTCTTAAAACCATTTTCTTTTTCTCCAGCTTGCTTTGTTGTAAGGATACAGCAGCTAAGGCACATAACATACAAAATACCTGTTAATCAGTTATTCATGTCCTCGGTAAGGCTTCTGGTCAGCAGTGCGCTATCAGCAGTCAAGTTTTGGGGGAGTCAGAAGTTACACGCGGGTTTTCAACTGCGCGGGGGATGGGTGCTGGTTCAAGGGCGTACTGGACTTCAAAAGCCAGAATGCATTTGGGAAACCAGCTTTGTCAAGTACTTTCCCTTGGCATGTTTGTTCCCCGCTCAAGTATGACACATAGAAAAACGCACGAACTCCAGTGACTTTCCGCTCATGGAACACACCCGTGTAGCCAGCACCCACACCAGGAAACGGAACATGGGCAGCCCCCCACCCCCCAAACACCCCAGCTCCCCTGTGCCCCCTTCCGGGCACGCCCGGATCCTGGGCAGCCGCTCCCTGCCCTGTGACATCCAGGTTAGTCTCCCTGTTGCTGGGAAGTTCTGAGCTGCCGGCCCTGGCAGACGCTTCAGCTGGGATTAGAAATGCTAAGGAGGACCATCGGATGCTCAGACTCACTTTGTGATTTGATTTTTTTTTTTTTTTTAATTTTAGTTTATTGATTCATCTGAAGCTCTGTAAAGATTTCGAAGTTGACAATCACATAAAAGATTTTGCTGCAAAGCTATCTTTAATACCTAGCCCACCGCCTGGACCGCTGCATTTGGTAATGAAATCTGGAGTTACGTCTTTTCTTTGCAAATAGTAAAAGAAGTAACATGGAGATGGTTTGAATGTTTTAAACTGTTGCTTACGTTTCGCCGTGTTTAAATTCAGTTTCTCAACTTCTTACAGAATTCTCTATTATGCTATTTCTAAAGGTGGTTTGCCCAGCGGCCCGTGATAAGCGGGCGTGTAGCTGGTGATGAACCCCTTTAGTGGTTAAAGAACGTGCCTGGCTTTATACTTTGCATTTTTCTCTGTGGATCTGGGATCTGGGGTCCCTGGCACGCTCGTTCTGAGACGTCAGCTGTTTTATCACACGAGGGTTTCAGGTCAAGGACGGTTGGAGAAAGGCAGCCCCCCCGTTCCCCTTTTGCTGAGTCATGGGCCAGACTGCTGAGCCGTGATGACTGACACCTGCCTGGCTCAGCATTTTCCAGACTGACGTAACCACAGGGCACCTCTTGTTTTCAAACAGGCACCTGTCAGGTTAGCATCTCGAAGCAGGTCATAAATGTTGACTCCGTTTCACTCAGTCCCTTCTGGAAGATTATGCAGACAAATCTTGGTTCTCTGCATTTTGATTATTATTCACAGTGGAGAAATCAGTTTTACTTAGGGAAATGTGGTTATGAACTCAGAATGTGCATTTTTAATATCGACCTAAGCCCAGTGGTCGGCAGCAGAGGGTGGGGGGTGGCGGGGAACCCCGCCAGATGCGTTCCAGGCCTGGAGACCAAGCCGGTCGCCCGAATGCCTTGGTTCCACTCCCAGAAACCTTTGCAGGGAACATTTATTGGGTTGTGTTGTGCAAGGAACTCATCTTTATTATGTGTATAATTGGTATTTTTTATTGGACAGTGAAGTCATCGAAGTTGACGTTCTTGCTCTATAAACTCAACAGGTGTTCGCTGAGGACCTGCTAAGTAGCGAACAGAACCGGGTTCAGAACCGTTTGCGGGTTAACTGTGCTTACTGTATTCTGCCTTTGAGCACGAGTAGCATACAGATAGTACCGTACCAATTTCTGTGCCTCAGAATC
This sequence comes from Panthera uncia, assembly GCF_023721935.1. NCBI lineage: Eukaryota > Metazoa > Chordata > Mammalia > Carnivora > Felidae > Panthera > Panthera uncia. Next base: position 2,752,204 of record NC_064812.1, on the reverse strand, counting down.
TTGGGCTGTCTCATATTTGGTTTTTCCACTTTTACCGCCCCGGTGAGAACGTTTACGGTGGGTCGTTCTTCACGTCTCTTCTCTTCACCCCTGCGTGCCCTCCATCATCCACCCCTGAGCGGCCCGCACCCGGCATTTGCTCCCAGGCACCCACGCCCGCTGCCACCACCCCACTCTGGCCCACCAGCTTCTTCCACCTGCGTGACTCGAGGAACCACCGGTCTGGCCACGTCCCTTCCTGACCCTTCGTTAAGTTCATCCTCTGCATAGTGGCTGCAAAGATTGTTAAAATCCGTAAACTGGACTCTCCTTTTGTGCTGAAAACCCAACGATGATTTCTTGCTATATGCCTTCAGCCAGCCTTCCATCTTGGCCCCTGTGTCCCTGTCCAGCTCTGTCATGTGTCCTCACCCCCTTGCTCACTGTTCTCCAGCCACACTGGGGTTCCCTCCGTCCCTTGCGGGTGCTGCCCCAGGACTCTTGCACGTGCTATTTCTGGAAGTGCAGCTGTCCGTTTTCCAGTTCCCGCTCAGCCCTCAGTTTCTTCGGAACAGCCCCTCGGTAACCTCCCACCCCTGTCTCGCTCTCAGCACCCAGCCCCCTTCCTGCAGAGCTCAGCACAGGCTGCGGTTAGGGCTGGTGCACGTGTGCGTTTTGTCCAGTGTCCATCTCTGCCATTGGACTCCAAGCTGCACGAGGACGGAGGCCCTGCCGGGGGCTGCGTGTGCAAGGCTGATGCCACGCCCAGCATCTGCCTCTCCCACAGCTGTTGAGCGAAGCATCGGGGGTTCAGGGGTTCGGATCTGGTCTTGATTTTCACGAACTCGTCGGGACGAGCCGACTTTGGGGCAGGCTTGCCGCCGTGACCCTCCCCTAAGAGTCCTACTAGCTCTGGGGCTCCCATGGACCCAGTGGCCCTGATCCGTCTTAGGGAGTGTTGAGGCACCGTGACTGTTCCTAGTTCTGGGGAAATGCGAGCAGTCCGTGGAGGCCAGGAGCCGATTCGGCAGTATTTTCCAGAACCCACTGCGAGCGGAGGTCCATTTAGAGGCTCTGCAGCTCGTGCTCAGCTGTAGATCTTGTGTTTTGAGCCGAGTGTGTGGGCGCCCGGTGCAGTTTCCCGTTACTCTGGGGCTGGGGCACGTCTGGTCCGTGCCCCCCTCGGACGGCACCTGGACCACTGGCTCGAGCGCAGCCCGGCCCCCGGGAGCCCCGCGTCCCTGGGCCCCCCGCCGCTTCTGCGCCCACCAGCGGGTCTGATTTTACGGGCTCGCGGATCACGGGCGTTACTGGACGTGCAGTGAGATGTGGCTTTTCCTCCCACTGAACTTGACAGACTCACTCCCTGTGTCGCTTCGTGCGTGGAACCTGGTGTTTCTCTGGGGCTCCAGTCACGCTGAAGTTTGGCAAGCCTTTTCCTGAGATGTCTTTCCTTCCTCTGTTTCTTCACCTGCGAGGTGGGTGGGGTGACAGCACCCAGCTGCTTGGGTGCAGGTCTTACGTGCCACGAGGTCACTGGCACGGCAGCGGACACATCCCGGGGGCTGAGCGACGTCTCTGGTAGAATCCCCAGCGTTCGTATCTAGTTGTTCTCTGTCGCTGGGAAGCTGGCTGACACAATTATTGTTTGCAATATTTGAGGGGGTTTTTCCCATACACTTTACAATTATTAATAGTTCATTGTGACTTAGAGCGTTTTTAAAAATAAGTTTATTTATTTATTTTGAGAGAGAGAGCGCAAGACGGGAGGTACAGAGAGAGAGAGAGAGAGAGAGAGAGAGAGAGAGAGTCCCAAGCAGGCTCTGCACTGGCCGCGTGGGGCCTGATGTGGGGCTCGAACCCCCAAACCATGAGGTCAGGAGCTCAGCTGAAACCCAAGGGTCGGATGCTCAACCAGCTGAGCCACCCAGGCGCCCCCACGACTTGGAGCACTTAACTCTGCTTTCACTTGTTTCAAATAAAGAGGGTGTTCCTGTCCACACGAGTCGCGCATTTGGCTTCCATGGACCAGTCGGTGACAGGAAGGCAGGCAGGGTGACAAGACGGTGTCGTCAGGAGGCCCTAGCAGATGCACCGCCTGCGGGTTTCTCACACGAGCGTTCACTTGGTGTGGATTGTGGACATTTGTTCTGGAACCTTCTCCGCACCTGGTCTTCCGCGTTGCTCCATTTCTCATCCTTCCACGCTTGGCCTGGCCGGAGCTTCTCTGTCCTCAGATTCGATGCTGCGTCTCTCCGTGTTCCCTCCCACCACTGCTTGCACTCCGGCCTCTCCGTGCGTTTGGGGGGCTGCGGGGGCACGGGTGGCCCCAGCGTCTCCCAGACACCCGCCCTCGAGGCTGACACCCACAGTCAGGAACGAACGTGTCATCGGGCAGGAAGGCCCCTTGGCGGAGGGGCCCCTACGGTGCCCCTACTTTCCCCTTCCGTCTACCACGCCTGTTAACATAGAAGGGGCATCTGCGTGTAGGGAATTTGAACTGAGGTGTTATTTTAAGACAGTATCATTTGGAAAAATGGAGTCTTTCTCAACAGTTTCTTGAATTACAGGTCTTCAAGGAGCTTTGACAACTAAATAGAAGATCCTGGGAGAATCTGTAATCTGCAGTGACCCGAATGATAAGAAAAACGTGTACTAGCTAAGATTAACCCGGACATGCTGGACTTAGAACTCGAGTGGGGGGCCATCGTTGGGGGCCCATCTGGGTGTCGGCCTGTTGCTGCCAACGGGCGGGGTGCTCGGTAACGGGAGCGCTCGGGGAACCTTGGCTGAAAGAGACGCCAAGTACTCGCTTCACCCGTGAGCCTTTAGCAGCAGCTCTGTGTCTCTGGACGGCTCTGTCGTTCTGCGACACGTGAGGTGACAGCGTGACCACCCCCCCCCCCAAACGTAGCCTAACGCGCACGCCCGGAGCCGCAGCGGAGGGTTTCGGGGGGTTCGGCCTCCGCCGGGAGCGGCCGCTGGACTAATCGGGGAACGTGGTCGCCGCAGGTGTTCAACATGAAGCCGCTGCAGATCGTGTTTCCCTCCCGGGCGGACCCCGAGAGCCCGGTCGTCGACCTGGACCTTCACCTGCCCTTGCTGTGCTTCAGGCCCGAGCAGGTGCTGCAGGTACGCGACCCTCCGGACCCAGGGCGCCCCCCGCTGCTTGGGCCTCGTCCCGCAGAGCCCTGGGAAGACTCGTCCTTTCGCTTCAAGCCGACCGGGCGGAGTTAGAGGGGCCCCGGGGGGCGGGGGGCCGGGAAAGCGACTCGGCCCGGTCGCGGGGGGCGCGTGGCGCCCGGCGGGGCTGTGCTCACGGTGCGGCCGGTCCCCGCAGATCCTGACGTGCCTGCTGACGGAGCAGCGCATCGTGTTCTTCTCGTCCAGCTGGGCTCTGCTGGCCCTGGTGGCCCAGTGCTTCCTCGCCTACCTGCACCCCCTGCAGTGGCAGCACACTTTCGTGCCCATCCTGTCGGGCCAGATGCTGGACTTCGTCATGGCGCCCACGTCCTTCCTCATGGGCTGCCACCTGGACCACTTCCAAGAAGTCAGCAAGGTCAGGCCTCCACCGTCAGCCGGTCGCCCCTGCGGGGACACACAGGCGGCTCTGGGAGCGCCCCCGGGGCGGGCCGGACACACCAGCCCCGGGGGCGGGGCGGGGGGGTGGCCGTCACCCCCGTCCCCGGGGTGTGCCCTGGGCGCCACACGCACGGCGTGCTGTCGCTCGTGGGCCTTGGGGTGCGTTCGGGGCCGTGGTATCCTGGGTGCTGGGACCTCGTGTCCCTCGTGAGGCCGCTTAAATCCCCGGGGCTCGATGGCTTCCCGCCGGCCAGCCAGGAGAGCGCGGGCACCCGCCTGGCCGTGGCCGCTTTCGGGTTTTGCGGCGTCCGGTGACGTGCTAGCCTTTGCCGCGCCTCAGTTTCCTCGCCTCTGAGGCGGTCACGTCCTCCCGGGCGGGGCTGTGAGCCGGGACCCTCCCGCGCCCGCCCGGCACAGCCGGCAGCGCGACTGCCCCATGTCTCCCGTTGGTTGTGCCGCGGACCCCCCTGCCGTGGACGCCTGCACACGCAGCGTGTCGTTCACGGCGGCGGCGGCGGGCGGGCGGGCCTTGCTGGATCCGGTGGCCGTTCACTCGCTCTACCTGAGCCGTGACCGAGCGTCGCGCCCTTTCGTGTCCTGGTCGTAAACGACACTGAGTGTGCCGGCCGCGTTATTGCGGCCGGGGTCAAAGGAGTCAGTAGAACAGGACTCGGCATACAGCAGGTGCTTAATAACGTACGTTAAGTGAGCTGACCTCACGGGTTTGGAATGAACGTGGTATCGTCAGCAGGAAGGGCGGGTTCGGTTTTGTAAAACGCCTTTATTCAGGTAAAATTCATTCACCACGAGGTTTACCCGGTGACCGCGTACAATTCAGTGGCTTTTAGTAGCTTTGCGGAGTCGTGCCAGCTAATTTTGGACCTTTTCATCCCCCGTGGAGAAGCCCTGGATGCCTCAGCGTCCCCCCATGCTGTCCTCGGCCTGCCCCTGGCCGCCACCACCTGCCGTCTGTCCCCTTCCGCCTGGTTTTATGTCCGCACGAGGCCGTTCGTGGCTCCCCTCGCCCGGCACAGCGGTTTCAGGTTCGTCCACACTGTCGCCGGCAGCCGGACGTTATTCTTGCCGCAGGACAGGGCCCCTCGTGTGAACATCACGACAGCCCGTTCACCCCTCCGTCGGTTGATGCGCGTGTTCTTTCTCCTCTTGGCTGTCGTGAACGTCCGTGCACAGCTGTGCGCGCCTCACTCGGCTCGGGTACGCGCCGCGTAGGCTGGGAAGGCGGGGTCGCACGCGAACTGGCCGTTCGAGAAGAGCCCAGGCTGTGTGTGCAGCGGCCACGTAGGGGCTCCGATTTTCTGCCCTCCTCACCGGCCCCTGTCCCCGTGCCCGTGCTTGTAGCCACCCTGGCGAGCGTGAAGCGACGTCTGGCTGGGACGTGCGTTTCCCCGGTGACTGATGACGTGCACACCTTTCGCGTGCTTGCAGGCACTCTGCTCGGGGTCGCTTTCCTGTGACTGTTTTGGGGCTTCCTAAGTATGCAGACACGGAGAAAGGTCAGGGCGACGCCACGGGTCCCTTCCCGTCTCCAGCCCTCGTCAGGTGGGGCCCCGCTGCCCTGCTTTACTTGGAACGTTCTGGAGTGAATCCCAGGAAGGTGGTGGGCGCTGTGTTCAGCCCAGGGAGGAGCCGGGTTCTCGCCACGTTCTTGCCAAAGCTAGTGACTCACCAAGCCACAAACACACTTTGGGAGAAGACCATTCGGACCTTCGTGGAAGGAACGGGGGGAAACGTCACCCAGTCTGCCTTGCAAATGACGGAAGAAAAAAATCCACGCTCTGAAGTTTGAAATGTGTTCTTTTTTTAGTCATTAGGGGAAAAGCCATCTTGTTTCAGACCCTTCGGAGGGAAACTTTGTTGGCGCGTTGACCTAACACAGTCAGCATTCGTGAAGGAAGCCCATTCAGGCATTTACTTGCTCTGGAAGGTTTCGGGACGAGCAGCAGCTCTTGCCTGAAGAGCGTGTTTTGTGTCTGGACGTTTTCCTCTGTGGGGCTGGGGTCTTGGAAGCGGTCCCGTGACGGTCCTGTCACGCATCTGTGCTGTGACCTGCATTAATGCTCACAGAGGGCACTGTGGCCGTGTCTGGACAGCTTCCTTCGGGCCTCACGTGTCACCGACATGGGCATCAGGAGGCTGGGCCCCGATGCGACCCGAGGAGCGGGGCCTTCGGAGACTCCGGCACCGCCTTTCGGGGATTCGGGACCCTGGGGCGTGACTCAGGGTTGTACAATCTTGTCACAGATGAGGCTTTTACAAGGAACTCAGACACATGTTTCAGAAAGTCCAAGTGTGTGTGGTCACGGAGCCCGGAACCCCACCCACACTCCATTCCTACGAGGGGTGGAGTTCTGGAATGTTCTCTGCAGGCTCCTGAAGTAGCCGCAGAGTGTTTGCACCAGGGCAGGTGAAAGCCTGATAACGACACGTGTGGAATCTTGACTCAGACTGCGGCCTGTCTAATCAGATTTAGCTTGTTAACATAACTCACGGTCTGGCCTACATTTTTGGGGGAGACGACATAAGACTCTGTGTACGTATTAAATACGGTAATTTAATTAAGTAGTTCACTATCTTAGTGAACACAAATGTGTTTTTGTGTTTCTGAAGGTATCTACAAGTTCAGATTCTTACATCAATTTTTACACACTCACAGGAAGCTGACGGTTTAATTCTGATAAATATCGACAATGGGAGCGTCACCTACTCTAATGACGAGGACATCGATGTTCCCGACATCCCTCTCCTGGCGGCACAGACGTTTATTCAGAGGTAAAGGTGGGAATTTCCGCCGTGTGCTTGGAAGCGTCTTTGTTCCAGAGCTGTGTTTGCCAGTTCTGAGTGTCTTCTCCGTCTTATGTTACAGATCGATGTTTTTTTGTCGTCACAGTTTGGAAATTGTTTGTGAATATCTTATCTATGTATTTATTTCCTTCCTTTAAAGTTTGTTTGTTTTGAGAGAGAGAGCGCACCTGTGCAAGTGAGCACGCGTGGGGGAGGGGCGGAGGGAGAGACTCCCAAGCAGGTTCTGCGCTTTCGGAGCAGAGCGCGAGGTGGGGGTCAAACTCATGAACCATGAGATCATGACTTGAGCCGGAATCGAGAGTTGGACCCTAACTGACTGAGCCGCCCAGATGCCCCTGTTTGTGAATGTTTTAAAACAGAAGTCATTCGTCCTTATTCAGATCTTTTCTGAATACCAGTGGCCCCACAGTCAGGTGATGGTCCCACCCCCCAGGAAGCCTCCCCACCCTCTCTCTGTGCCCCAGTCATGCGCCTGTGACCTTTGAGGTTGTTTCCCTCCTTTCCTCCTCCCTTCCCTCCTCCCCTCCTCCTCCCTTCCCTCCTCCCTCCTCCCTTCCCCCCTTCCCTCCTCCCTTCCCCCCTTCCCTCCTCCCTTCCCTCCTTCCCTCCTCCCTTCCCTCCTTCCCTCCTCCCCTCCTCCTCCCTTCCCTCCTCCCTTCCCTCCTTCCCTCCTCCCTTCCCTCCTCCCCTCCTCCT
>NC_064812.1:2674395-2744724 GCF_023721935.1 Panthera uncia | reverse complement strand
CCCTTCCCTCCTTCCCTCCTCCCTTCCCTCCTTCCCTCCTCCCTTCCCTCCTTCCTCCCTCCTTCCCTCCCTCCCCCAGCAGATAGGTATTCGGCACCCCTGGGATGCCCCACGCTGGGCCAGATTTGTGTGCTGATGAACGTTTCTAATCGTTCACTTTTGCCTGATCGTCCGAGTCAGACATTTTAGTGGGGATGGGCGCCAGGGCCTGGTGCCGTGTCTCCAGTGTGCGCTGGGGTGGAGCACCCCCCAGCGGGATGGGGTTCTCGCCCTCGGCCGTGTGGCGTGTGGTGGTGTCAGAATTCTAGAATACACGCAACGGGTGGCCTTCTGCTTGGCCAGACCCCGCAGTGGTGGGGTGCGGTGTCTCCTGTGGCCCCAGCCAGGGGAGACTGCCTCGTAACGGGGGCTGAGTCGCGTGTGGTCGCTGGCACGTGTGTGAAGGTGCCGACGCCTTCCAGGTGGTGGTTACCTGACCGGTCAGCCGGGGTTTGCGGGGCCGGGACGTCCGTCTCCAGCGGCGGCTTCTCATCGCTCTCGGGGCGGACCCAGGGTGCTCCCCGCCCCGTCCCGGCCCTGCTGACCGACCGCTCAGACCTGGTCTCAGCCCACCCCGCCCCTGCCTCAGCCCCACGGGCTCCCGTGGGGTCTCCAGGGGTTGGGTGCTCCCCACCCGTTCAGGGCCGCTCGTGCCTGTCTGGCTTTTCACCTTTCAGCTTTCGGGTCCGGGGTCCTCGAGCGCTCTTCTCCAGCCACCAAACGGGCTGTTTTCTAGCCTTCGTTCCCTGATCCCTCTCCTCACCTCCCTGACCTCCCGTGACCTCATATCTGGGGTGCATTCTTCTGTTTTTCTGTTTCTTCCCACTCGAATGCCAGCCCCACCCTGGAGCTTTGTCTGTGGTCAGCACGCAGCCCGGCGTGCAGGAGGCGCTCAGGAAGGAAGTGGGGGGGTGGGGATGTGCGTTGGGCGTGTTCATTTTGTGTGCGAACCGCAGATTTGCCCGCTGGTTTCCAGCGCTGCGGCCTTGACGGTGCTGGGGAGGCCGGGGTTGTGAATGTGCTGACGGCCCACGGGCCGAGAGCGGTGACACCCAGGACCCTGGTGCACCGATCCCCCCAGGCCGGGCGTGGGGAAGGTGCGGGGCTGGGGAGCTGGTGCCCCTGGCGGGCGGGGCCGGGGGAGGGGAGGCTCCGGCTCGGGTAACAGTGGGCACAGTCAGGGCCTCCGCGGGGTCTGAACAACGAGCTGCTCGTGTGCAGAGGTGAGTGATCCCTCCCCGAAGTTACTGCCGGCTCTTCTGAGCATCCGAAGAGTGTCGATGCACCTGGGGGGGAGGGTAAACCCCCTTCCTGAGTGCCCCCCCACCCCTGCCCATAAGGAGTGTGAGCTGTGCTCAGCGTCCCTCTGCTGCTTCCCAGGGTCCAGAGCCTTCAGCTGCACCACGAGCTGGACCTCGCTCACCTGGGCGCCAGCACAGACCTGAACGAGGGGCGAGCCCGCAGGCGGGCCTGGCAGCAGGGACTCAACTGCCAGCTGCAGCAGGTGGCCCTGCAGCTGCTCGTCAGCATCTTCAGGTAGTGGGACCCCTCCCATGTCTGTGGGGGGCGCCGCCGGCTCTCCCTCTGTGTGGGAGGCGGCAGAATCAGGATGGGGCCCTGCCCCGGTGGCCCTGCCGTGTGATCACACCCCGGCAGGGTCAGCGGGCCTGTTTTTTCCCCGGGGACCATGAGCGCCCGTGCGGGATTGTGCTGGCTGAGGGCTCGGGGCCAGCCCGGGGTGGGGACACTTGGGTCACCGCAGGAACGAAGCCCACCCCCGGGCACAGGCACTCAGGATCTGTCACCAGCTTTGTCCCCAGCCCTGCAGGAGCAGAGGCGTCCGGATGGACCCTCCACCCGGGAGGGGTTTAGACCAGAGCCTGCCGCCTTGACTGCGCTCTGTGATTGTTATTTAATGGTTGTGTTCTTCAAATGCGTGTATTTCCATAAGACACAGAACTCATTAGGGAAAAACGGGACAGCGTATTGTAGACAGGTTGTGTTATCTCTGCTCAAAGCAGTGTAATTTGTGTGCACACAGATACATGATTTTCCTTTTGTTCTTTTATATTTTTTCTAGAATTCAAAAAAATTCTTTAAGTTTTTTGAGAGAGAAAGTACAAGTCAGGGAGGGGCAGAGAGAGAGGGAGAGAGAATCCCAAGCAGGTTCCACTCTGTTGGCACGGAGCCCGATGTGGGGCTCGAACCCACAAACTGTGAGATTATGACCTGAGTTCAAGTGAGATGCTTAACCGACTGAGCCCCCCAGGAGCCCCTCCTTTCGTTCTTTTAAAACGAAATATGTCATGAGCGAGGTTTTGTGTTTTTTTTTTTGACACTTTACAATCTTGATGGATTCATAAAACAGACAATTTGGATACGGACGGTCAGACTTTATTTCTCTTACGTGACTTTTCCCTCACGACGGAAGGAGAACACTGAGTGTCCTACATACGGAATACGGCCCGTGAGAGCATCGATCCCGTGTGTAGGCGGTTACTTTAGCTGGGGGAGGTCGTGGGTGTTCGTGCTCAGAGAGTCTGCCCGCCCTCCTTGGGCCGCCCCCTCAGGGTCCACGGCAGGTACCGGTGGCCGTGCCGTCTGCACAGGGAACAGGGGGCCCCAAGGGGGCGAGAACAGCGAGGGTCCCTCCGTGCGGAGAGGAGCCGTGCTGGAAGTGATGGGCAGCCGGAGGAGCGGGCACACCCAAACCCGGCCCTTCTGGGGGCCAGGACCCTCTTTCTACAGGACAGAGCTTGCACAGGACGTATCTCTGGTCATTTTGTGTGTTGTGTCATAGGGATAACCTAAAAAAAGTTTCATTAATGTTTATTTTTGAGAGAGATGCAGAGCGTGAGCGGGGGAGGGGCAGAGAGCGAGAGGGAGACACAGAATCCGAATGAGTCTCCAGCCTCTGAGCCGTCGGCACAGAGCCGGACGTGGGGCTCGAACTCACAGACCTCGAGATCGTGACCTGAGCTGACGTCAGGCGCTTAAGCGACTGAGCCACCCAGGCGCCCCAACGGTGATAACTTTTTCATGCATTTAAAAGCGTTTCCACGCTCAGACCACCTTCTCTTTCTCAGGGAGGTGAAGAATCACTTAAATTATGAGCACAGAGTGTTCAACAGCGAGGAGTTTCTCAAAACCAGAGCTCCGGGGGACCAGCAGTTTTACAAGCAGGTGAGGAGCACGTGGGGCTCGTGGGCCTCTCTCTACTCAGAACGTTTTCAAAATACGTTTTCTCAAAAGCGTCTGTTAGTATCTTATTAATAGTTTTTACAGGAAGCTTGCTTTGCCGTGGTTTCCCTGTGGCCATCTCCTACTTTCTTAATCCGCTTTTTAGAGTGCAGTTTACCTGTCGTGAAACGCACCCCGCGTAAGTGTAGAGAGAGGGTGATAAATCCCGCCAGACGCGTGTGCCTGGACACCGCTTCCTCGGTCCGGATCAAGACCTCTCCGTCACCCGACGGCTCCGATCCGAGGGGCCGCTGCAGCCGGGGTGGGGGGTGGGAGGCAGCGCCGGGCTTTTCTGCCCACCTGTTAAGCTTTTGGGGGCGCCTCCGTTCTTGCCTATCGTGCAGCGTCGTGTCTGGGGCTTCGTTGTGGCCGGGGGCACAACTGCTGCTGACCTCGGTGTTCTCCCGCGTTCCAGGCGGGTGGGGCGGCCTTCTCCCGGGGCTGGTGTCCCTCCCCCGCCAGGTGCTGGTGCCCTGGCCACGGAGGGGCCCACGCTCAGGCTGCTCCAGGCTCACGGGTCTCCCGTGGCCCTTCAGCTTCCGTGGTCCTCGTTTGCCTAATTCCACGTGCTCTGCCCTCCAGGGCGGGCCCCTGTGCAGGCTTCCAGAAGTCTCTGCAGAGCTGCCCCCCACTCCAGGCTCCGTAGGGATTCCCAGCTGCCTCAGCCCTGAGCCCCAAGGCGGGAAGCGAGGCTGCCTCTCTCAGCGGCTCGCCGTCCAGCCTGTGGCAGCGGGAGGGGACGCCCGAGCCTGGTTACCGAGCCTCAGCTCTTCTCGTGACCGAGGTCCACGCGGTAGCCATTCACGTCGGCCGGCTGGTGGCCTCTGCCTCTCTCTGGGCCCTGCCCGCGCCCTCCGTGTCTGCTCTGACGATTGCTGGACGCGCTCGGTGCTCCCCCGTCCGCGGGGGCCCCAGCTGTCAGCAGCCTCTGCACACCCTCCCCGGGACACAGAGCCTGGCCTGAGGGGCCCACAGGACGCGGCCCACGCGAGGGGCGCCTGGGCAGTTCAGTCGGTGGAGCTTCTGACTCTTGATCGCGGTTCAGGTCCTGGTCCAGGATCGTGAGGTCGAGCCCCGCGTCGGGCTCCGCGGTGACAGCACGGAGCCTACTTGGGATTCTCAGTCTCTCTCTCTGTCTCTCTAAATAAACTTTAAAAAAAAATTAAAAGAAAAAAGATGGTGCCCGCATGAGACTCCTTCGCGAAAGGCGCCACAGAGGAGCACAGGGAGAAGCCAGGGACGCGCGTGGGGCCAGAGCAAAGCCGGGTCACAGCTGTGACAGGGCGCCCGGGCCCAGGGCTCTGCCATCGCCTCCTCGCCCTGTCGGCTCCCAGAGGGTGGCAGGAGTCCCCGTGAGCCACACTGCCACCTCCCATCCCTCCACACGCCCGCTCCCTGCCGTCACTCTCCTGCGGGCTTTTTGCACGTGGGGTTTCCGGCACCTTCCCCACGGGCCTGTGCGCCTGCGGCCCTCCTATTGCTGGGCCGGGCTGGCAGCGGCCGATGGGCCCGGGCCTCGTCACCTGCGGGCCGGTCACCCGCAGCAGGGGGCAGGGTGGGGACAGGGACTGGCTGCTGGAGGGTCACCTTGTCTGGTGAGAGACCAGCAGCCGGGTGGTGGGAGCCACGGGCCGGTGCCAGACGGTGCACTTGCTGTGGGGAGGGGGCCCGGTCCCCGGAGACCTGGAGTCGACGGCCAGAGGACGCTGGCTCTGGCTGTCGTGAGAGGAAGATGGTTGGGTTTTTGAACTTCTGGTGATTTTTCAAACATAAAGAGTGGCGACCCTTTCAGGCAGCCCGGTGGGGATCTGGAGGGTGAGCCTTGCAGGTGGGGACGAGTGAAGAAAGCTACCCGCTCAGGAGCTTGTGTCCAGGGAGCCGGGGGGGGGGGGGGGGGGGGGGGGGGCAGGCCGCCCCAGCACGTCGGCGGCACAGCGGGGGCCGCGATCGCGGTGGTGACTGGCCCCCTGTGGTCTGTTTCAGGTTCTGGATACCTACATGTTTCACTCTTTCCTTAAAGCCCGGCTCAGCAGAAGGATGGACGCCTTCGCCCAGATGGACCTCGACACGCAGTCGGACGAGGACAGGTGCGGTCTCTGGTGTGGGCGCGCGACTCCGGGGACCCCGACGCTCCAGCAGCGTGCAGTTACTTGGGTGGATGAACGATAAATTCGGCCGGAAAATCTCACACTTAGAAACTTCCGTAGGGCACGTCCCCACGCACTTCTGTTTGGGGGGGGGGGGGACGCCGAGCGCAGCTGACACGCGTGTGCTCCGCGTGTGCACCTCGGGGTCCGCGTCGCCGCCGCCCCACGCTGTTCCTGGCCCCCCGCAGACACCGCGTGTGTTGTGTCTCTCTGGGGGTCCCGTCCGTCCCCCCCGCCTCTCGCTGCACCGGGGAGACTCCGACGCTGCCACCGCCTCCCACGTGCGTGCGGGAATACCGGGCCGGGGCCGCGCTCGCGCCACAGATGTGCGGGCGTGGAGACCCACTCTTCGGACGCGCTCGTGTCCGTAAGGCGTGGTTGCTTTTCCCAACCGCAGGTTAAGCAGGATGCTGCCGAGTCCCCGAAGACCGACCATCGAGAAGATGGCCTCCCGAAACTCGCCGTCCCTGCACGTCACTCACCGGCGCATGGTGGTCAGCATGCCCAACCTGCGGGACATCGTGGCGCCGGAGCTGCCCGCCCGGAACTCGTCGCTCCGGAAGATGGACTCCGAGGGCTCCAGGAGCAGCAGCACAGGTGGTGACCCGGCCCGCGCGCGGTGACGTGTCCCCCGTCCCTGGGGCTCATGTGGCAGGTCTGTGCACACAGCTGGAGCCTGTCCCCGTGGCAGGGGATGGTTTTGTGGGTGGGTTTTTGTTGTTTTTTTTTTTTTTTAGCAGTTTACTTGTTGGAAATATTTGTTTTGCAAACCGCACTCATTCTGGAAGATGGTTTCTTGCCTGTATTTTCCACTCCCCAGTTGCACTGCTATCATGGCAGTTCCACACGGTTGGGGACTTGCACGTACGTGCTCGCCTGCGTGTCTGCGCGCGTACACGCGTGCGCGTACAGAATACACGTTTACACATATGCGCGCCTGACGGTCACGACTGTCGGGCCCCAGTGAGCGCCACGCCCCCTCTAGAGATCCGGGGGACGCGAGGGACCCGGTGCCCCCACCCCCGTGGCGCGGGGCTCCTGGGAAAACAGATGAACGCGTAACATCGGGGCGCGTGCTGTCACGGCACGAAGGGAGCAGCGTCGGGGACGGGAAGGGGGCCCGGGTGCGGAAGCCACGTTCCAGCAGAGACGGGAGTGGCTGGCGAGGCCGGGCCGCCCCGGTGACGTGTTCCGGGCGGAGGGACAGCAAGAGCCCGTCGGTGCTGAGAGAGGCCGCGGCTCCGTCTCTGAGGCAGGCCGTGCACGGCCCCCGGCGTCAGCTGGGCTTTCGGCGGGGTGTAAGCTGCCCTAGGCCACGTGTGCGAGCCCGTGTCTTACTCCGTGTAAGGAGGTGCCACGTACGCCTCGGTTCTTCGCGCTCGGGGCCGCTCTCCACGCGGTTCCGGGAGAGGCTGGGTGAGGCCAGGCGCCGTGAGCCGCGGGGGCCCTGCCGGCCCCTCCCGATGCGTGTGCCGCACACCCAGCTGGCCTCGGGGGGCGGGGGCGTGTGTTTAAGCGGAAAGTCCTCAGTGACAGCGAAGCATTCCGGAGGCGCCTGCTGGTCTGAGTCCCCTCGCGGCGGCTTCCTGGCTGTGCGACCGCGGGCAGGGTACGTCACCCCTCTGGGCCCCGTAGTTCCTCCTGCGGAAAACCCGGTGACGCTTCTCACCCCTGGCCGTGCTCCCTCCGCTGCGGGAAGGCGTTCCGGCCTCTGAACCTTCACCTGGAGCCCCCCTACCCTTCCTGGCTCCTCCCCGTCCTGCAGGCTTCGTGGCCGAGACCCCACCTCCCCGGGGTGAGCGGCCTCCCTGCAGGACTGGCCTTGCCGTGGCCCCGGTGCCACCTGTGAGGCCCTTAGGTGACATCGGTGAAGCAACTGGTGTGAGACACGGCTGGATTAGGCCTGGCTCTGGCGTTGAGCAGCTGTGTGCCTGGAACAAGGGGAGCCTCGGCTTACACGTCTGTAAGACGGGGGCGATGACGGTGGCCATCGCACAGAGTTGCCACCGAGGCAAAGGAAACAGTCGCACGGGGCCTAGTGCTGCCTGGCTGTGCGTCTTGGCTCAGGTTGTCAGTCGGGCCCTCCGATAAAGACTGTCTACCAAAGCTTTGACTTAGCGCTAAAGTCTCAGCGGATGAAAGCGTTCCGTGTTCCCAGGGTCCGTGGATGCAGAGTGGGAGCCCCTCGTTCGGCTCGGGGGTACGTGGAGCTTTCTGGAAGAGGCACGAGGGTTCTTGCTTTACGTTGTACGCGAGGCCCAGGAACGACCCGGACAGGATGGCAGGGACACGACTGTTTCGGGGTCTGCTGATGACCTGCTCCTTCTCTCTCCGCTCTAGTTCCGAGCGTGACCCCCAAGGCGACGTGTTCCTTCAAGGTCCCGGAGATCCACTTCCCGCTGGTGAGCCAGTGCGTTCAGGCCTACTACTCCGACTGCGTGGGCCTGCTGAGCAAGGCCATGAGCCTGCTGGCCCCCGACAACTCCGTGCTGCTGGCCAGGTACTTCTACCTCCGGGGGGCCGTCCACCTGATGCAGGGGCAGCTGCTGGACGCCCTCTTGGATTTCCAGAGTCTGTACAAGACAGACATAAGGATCTTCCCGGCCGATCTCGTCCGGAGGACGGTGGAGTCCATGTCGGGCCCCGAGCGCACCCAGGCCGAGCGGGTGCCCGAGCTGCGACGCCTCATCAGCGAGGTCGTGGACAAGCCCGGGGAGGCCCCCAAGCCGGACGACCGCGTGAAAAACTTCGAGCTGCCGAAGAAGCACATGCAGCTGGACGACTTCGTGAAGAGGGTCCAGGAGTCGGGCATCGTGAAGGACACCAACATCATAAACCGGTTGTTCGAGGCGTTGACTGTAGGTAAGAGGACGGCCGCGGCCTGGATTTAAACACGCCAGGACGGTCCGCTAACAGTGCTGTGACCCGTGGGGTGAGGCCTCTTCCCCATCTGGGCACCTACAGGACCAGGAGGGGCTGGCCTGTCCCTGATCTTTGGGGGTAGGGCAGTGCGACTGGAGAGCCGGCCGCCCCCGCAGGGTCCCCCCGTCCCGGGGAACCGCTCACCGTGTGCGATTCTGCCGTCAGTGGGAACCCTGCACTGCACGCACGCCCGGTGGCGCAGACGACGTGGCATCGTCCCCCCTTCCGGGAGCGCTGCCTTGTCCACGCTGACCGCAGCTGTCCGTTCTGTCTTTCCCTCCTTAGAGGGACCTGTCCCCAGCCGGAGCCTTCCTGTCTGACCACGTTCTTACGTGTTTACTGGGAACACGCGTGTCTGAAAGCGGGACCTGGGCTTTGTGTGGTTTTCAAGGACAGGTGACTTGTGTCCTGCTGTGTCAGTCTGCAGTCACTCTGCTCCTCCACAGCGTGTTTCCAGAACTTTCCAGAACTTTCCTGTGTTGGCGTGCGCGTGTTACTTGAGCGCCCGGCGGCCGTGTCGCAGGAATGGAGCGCGGGGCCCTCGTCTGTCTGGCCGTCGGGTGGCATCCAGTCGTTTTACTTTTCCAAATACGGACATGGTGAGCGTCACCGTGCCTGGTTCCCGATGTGGCTGTGGACGGGTCTCCCCAGGGTGTGTGGAGAAGCCCGGGCCGCACCCCCCGAGACCCCCGCCGCCCACCTCCCGGGCAGCACCGGGGTCAGACTCAGATGAGCGTTCGCTAGGGAGCCATCCCGGTGCCTTCTTTCTCCCTCTCTGTTTCCGTACCAGGCGCTCCTTGTCCCCTCACGGTGTGGGAGCACCTCGGGCCCCCGCCCCCCACGCAGGCCCGGCAGCTTCTCCTCCTGGTCTCGTGGGGGGGCCTCCACGGGCAGGCACGTTGGAGCCATCTCGCTGGGCACGCGGGAGACACCTGCGGGGTGACCGCCCAGGGGGTGGGGGGCGGTGAGCCGTGACCGGGGGAGACAGGTCCTCGAGGAGAGCCCTGAGCAGCAGTGCTCGGGGGCCCCTGTGACTCAGCGCCTCTCCAGGGACACCCTGCCCCTTCCCTTTGCGGGGCCGTCACGAGGACGCCAGGGCCAGCCCGGTCAGCTGCCAGGCCTGAACACAGGGGCGCGCGGCCACTGGGGGCTCTTTCTCTCGGGGAGCGAGGCGTCCAGAGCGCCCGGCGGCTCCTCGACGTCACCGTGCAGTAGCTGCACGTGGCCTTGTTGCTTCACGGCACGTGACAGCGATGGCCTGGGCAGCACTGTTCTCCCGGCGGGAGGAAGAGGGTCCATCTCCCCAGCTGTCACCGCCTCTGGCCAGCAGCGTGTCCCTGCACGTAGCCGCCTGGGAAGCATGGTTTTGTGGCTGGACGCGTGGACAGCGTCCGGTGTTCCCAGACTTATGCTGCAGGGATACAGAGGACAGCTGGGAGGGTGTCAGCAGACGTGGGCCACGCCGATGGGGGGTGTCGGTGGCCCTGTTGTCACCTTGGTTCCATTCATGTGGCAAAACAGCCCATTTAACGGTCCTGGTTCTGGGATGTGTGAGGGACTGTGGGGCAGCACCAAGCATGTGTTTTTGCTTAACGACCCATGCGTTAGAAAAGCTTATTGGGGTGCCTGGGTGGTTCAGTCGGTTGAGCGTCCAGCTTCGGCTCAGGTCATGATCTCGCAGTCTGTGAGTTCAAGCCCCGCGTCGGGCTCTGTGCTGACAGCTCAGGGCCTGGAGCCTGCTTCGGATTCTGTGTCTCCTTCTCTCTCTGCCCCTCCCCCGCTCATGCTCTGTCTCTCTCTCTCTGTCTCTCTCTGTCAAAAATAAATAAACATTAGGGGCGCATGGGTGGCTCAGTCCGTTAAGCAAGCGTCCGACTTCAGCTCAGGTCACGATCTCGCGGTCCGTGAGTTCGAGCCCCGTGTCGGGGTCTAGGCTGATGGCTCAGAGCCTGGAGCCTGCTTCCGATTCTGTGTCTCCCTCTCTCTCTGCCCCTCTCCCGTTCATGTTCTGTCTCTCTCTGTCTCAAAAATAAATAAACGTTAAAAAATAAATAAATAAATAAATAAATAATAAATGTTAAAAAAAAAGAAAAGCTTTATTAAGTCAGAGCTGGATGTTGCTGTCTTGGAATGAACTCATGCAGTGTAACGATACATCTGAGACTTTGTTTACGTTATTGTCACTATTTTATCGTTCGTTCGACTTTCGTGGACGTTCCCAGTGTGGTGTTCGTACTGCAAGACCAGTAACTTCCACCCCGCGGCAGCTGCTCCTGAGGGGCCCGGGGCAGGGAGGCTGAGGTGTGCCGCCTTCAGCTCGGCTGTGCGGGAGCTTGGGCTCCGGCGGCCGCCTCCACCGGGAGACGCGTGTGGGTGAGGGCACAGGAGTGAGCAGTAGGCACTTCTGTGCGGACCTGGAGACAGACAGAGAACGCGTGATCTGTTGCGTGGGCGCGTGCAGTAGCCACGGGAGCTCGTGGCGGCCGGGGTGTGCACGGTGGGTGCGCGTGGAGTTCACAGATGGGCGCGGCAGCCAGGGTGTGAGCGTCCAGTGGTGCCACGGCCCTGGAGGGCGTGGTGTCCAAGGCCCGTTGGAGCCGCCTGGGCTCTCCGCCCTCTGGCGGTCGGGGTTCCGGAGTCTGTCGTGGAGCCCTGGCGCCACGTCTGTCCGCGAGAGGAAGCCGTTCCGGGTTCTGGTGACGCGCACTTTGTGCCGCGTGGCCCAGCGACTCGGCTGGGGCCCGGACAGCAGGAGGATGTGTCCTGAGTGATGGAAGGAAGAGGGCCCTTGGCCCCAGGCTCCCAAGGTTCAGGAGTCTTTCGTAAAGTAATGGGTTCCTTGCTCAGCTGCTTGGCCTCAATGTTTTCTGACATGCGGTGAGAACAGCAAATGCGTCTGATGACGGTGCTCAGAAGCAGCGGGCAGTGTAGACCCATGTGTCCCAGAGGCGGCCGCACTGAGCCTGCAGCGGAAGCAGGACCGTGGGCAGTTTTGCGTGGTCGGCAGCCACGGCCCAGGCAGAGACCTCCAGCCCCCGGCCGCCTGGGGACACGTGGGTACCTTGTGGTTCGTTTGCTTCAGTGATGTCTTTTTTGAAAATTACACGAGCACGTACAGATCCCTGCTGTCTTGTTGTCTGGATCCAGTGGCTATAAGATTTTGAACACACACGTGAGTGGTCCCAACCCTCGTGGGCCGATCGGAAGATAGCAATGAGCAAAGGGAAGAACAGTCAGCCCGGGCAGAGCCCTGCCTCCCGGCAGCGTTGGTCTCCTGAATATTCCGGCGCCCGCGCCTCGCGGAGGCGTGAGGGTCTGACGTTCCGGGTCTCGGTTCCGGTGACATCAGCAGTTCTGTGTGCCGGGACCTGGACCGCCCCTCCCCCGCCCCGTCCACCGTGATCTCAGATTCCCCGGGGACCGTCACCCTGACGCTGTTACGGAGCCGGAGAGGGACGTGGTTGTGCGGGGGCTCTCGCGCTTGCCCACGTCTTTTGTCCACTTCAGATCGGGCCCCCGGCGGGGCTGGCCAGGGAGGACACGTTCCCTGCGCTCCCGAGTGGGGCATCGGCAGGAGGCACGCCGGCCAACACACAAGGCCGGGTGGCGTCGGCCTGGCCACGGGTCCCGGCCCCACGCTGACCTCTGCCAGCCAGGGCTCTCCTCCCATGCCTCAGTTTCCCGATTTGTGAACGGCCCGAGACCAGTGCCTGCCTCCCGAGGTGGCTGGAAGGATAAAACGGGAGGTGGGGCACGGCAAGTGTCATTAAGCGCGGCCCTGCCGTGGGGGGATGGGCGTGCGGCCCGGCAGCTGCCCGGCCAAATGACTGCCTTCTCAGGGACGGGAGCGCGTGAGACGTTTCAGCCGGGTCTTGAAGCACGCGTAGGAGTTTTCTGTTCCGAGCACCCTGGAGCAGTGTGTGCAGACAGGGCCTGTCTGGGGAAATAGGCGGGTATGACTGGAACGTGGGGGCGGGAAGGGGAGGAGGGGCCCAAGCCCGGAGGAACTTGGGGCCTGGCGTAGGCGAGGAACGCCGCAGTGTTTGAACAAGAGGCACGGAGCTGCTCCTCGCGCTGTAGGGCGTGCTGGGCGCCCAGGGGAGCAGGCCGCGAGGCCGGGGGCAGCTCTGAAGGCAGGGCCTGTGGCAGCTCGTGCCTCTGCAGGGCGCGAGGGCAGAGGGGAACGTGCAGGTCCAGGATGCAGCGCCGGGGCCGAGCCCAGCGGGGCAGGAACAGCCCCAGGAACACCTCAGGATGAGAACGGACCCGGCCTCTTAGCAGCCGGGGCGCGGTGGGGGTGGGGGGCCCCATTTCCACCCTGCAGAGAAGCAAGCACCCTCCTTTGACAGCTTAGAGTCACGGCACCAGCCCCCGGAGCTGGGCTCCAGACTCGGGTCTCTGTCTGCCTCCGGAGCCCGCGAATGGTGGACATTTAGAAAGGTTACTGTGTCACTTGAGTTCATCTTGGTTACGAATAATCAAATGTATTTGCTCACGTGACTGAGATGGGGCTGGCTTCAGGCCAGGCTCGATCCTGTGGTGTGGGCGCATCACCAAGGACCCGGTCTCTTTGTGTTCGTTTCGTCTGAGGACCGGCTCCCCGCAGGCCCCAGGATAGCTGCCGCCAGTTCTAGTGGTGACCCGGGACTTTGCCACCCGAAGAAGGGCATCCCGAGAGTTGCTGTGACCACCTGGCAGGCCCCATCCCTGGGCTGGGGGGCCGGAGAGGGCGATGGGCCGCCTTAGCAAGGGCGCTGGGGCTCGGAGACCTGCGTGCCGGCGCCATCTGCTGCCCGGTGCGGGTAGTGCACGGCTTCTTAAGGGGAAGTCAAAGTCCTGGCCGCACTCGCCTTCCCTTCGCGGAGTGGCCCTGAGATCTCTTTTCTTTACCAAAGGTCACCAGAAACAGATTGACCCGGAAACATTCAAAGATTTCTACAACTGCTGGAAGGAGGCCGAGGCGGAGGCCCAGGAGGTCAGTCTGCCTTCGTCGGTGATGGAACACCTGGATAAGAACGAGTGTGTCTACAAGCTGTCGAGCTCGGTCAAGACAAATCGCGGCGTGGGCAAGATCGCCATGACCCAGAAGCGCCTGTTCCTCCTCACCGAAGGAAGGCCGGGCTACGTGGAGATCTCCACCTTCAGGGACATAGAGGTGAGAGCGTGGCCCGCCAGCCCCTGCTGTTTGCTAGCTGTGAGTGCCCCTCGGTCGTAAAGGTGGTCGCCTCCCCCACGGGGGACGCTCAGTGGCGCTCATCTGAGGTCTCACGTGTATTTTCGAGAAGCTCGTGACGCGTGTTGATCCCGCTCCCGAACCGTCCCGCGCCAGGAGAGGCAGCCGTGGTGGGTGCTGGCCGTGGGCCCCGCCTCTGTCTGTCCTCCAGCCGCCGCCTGCCTCCACAGACTTCCTCCCGGAACGGCAGGGAATGAGAAGCTCGTAGGGAGGCAGAACGGACCACGGGTGAACCTGCAGACGAGTCCCTTCGTGTGCACGTGTGATGTGCTGACAGGTCACGCCTGTGGCTCGCGGGCTCTCAGACGCCAGCCTCCGGTCACCTCAGGGCCTCCCCGCTCCGCTCCTGCCCTGTCCCAGCTCTGCCCCCCTCCCCGCCCCCAGGCCGACCTTCACCCGGCAGGTGCCCTCAGCCCTGAGCGCAGGGACAGGACAGCAGGGACCTTCCGGACGCCGCTCTGTAATGTCCGCTCCGCCAGCTCCCCTCCCTGACCCCAGCGTTCCTGGGAGGGGACATCTCACTGACCAGCCTCTTCTTTTTTCTGCCTCCTTAGGAAGTCAGAAGTACCACAGTAGCCTTTCTGCTTCTGCGAATACCCACTTTGAAGATTAAGACGGCATCCAAGAAAGAAGTCTTTGAAGCTAATCTTAAGACGGAGTGTGACGTGTGGCACTTGATGGTGAAGGAGATGTGGGCCGGGAAGAAGCTGGCCGATGACCACAAGGTCCGTGGATGGGCCGCCTGCTCCGCGCACGGCCGTGTTAACGCCCAGGGGCTCCGGTGCGGTCCCGGGAGCACCGGTGGGGTCGGATGCTGTGGTTCGCGTGACCCGGCGACTGGCCAGTGTGGAGGGGCCGCCGTGGAGGGGCCGGGGCTGGACGTAGGTCCGAGTCGGGTCTTCCGGGCACGCCTTGCTCCTGACGACCCCCTCCCCCCGCCACTTCTCAGGACTAGGGTCTTGGCAGGGGGCACGTGGAACCCCCCCGCGCCCCCCAACCCCCGCAGACTTAGCTTTACAGCCCAGGGAGTTTCGTGTTTTCACTTACTTTGGGCCAGATTGGTAGCTTTGCTCACGCTGAGGTAGGACTTCAGGGTCACGAAGAACAGCACAGACAGAGACGCAGACGGAGGACACACGGGGACAAGAGGTCTGTGCTGTGTAGATGGCAGGAAAGGACAGGAAAACCACAACGCAGCGGGCAGAGATGAACGGGGCAGTGGAGGGGCCGCGGGGGGCGGCACAGCCCACGGTCGTCACGGGGACTGCGGGCGCCCCCCCTAGAGCAGACCGTCCACGAGGGGGGCGCTGCCCTCTGTGAGAGAAGCTCCCAGGCACCGGGGGGTGGGGGGCCGAGACCGTGAACACGGAGGGAGTCTTTCCGTCTGCGGCAGGAAGGAGGGCCGGGTCCGTTCCGAGGTTGTAATACTCTGACTTTCGGACCAGCCGTCTGATTTTATGCCCACTGGTTTATTTGGCACAGACCAGTACAAACCGGAGCCCGTGGGCCATGGCTGTCTCTGTGAGGAAGGTTTTATGGGCGTACGTCCACACCCACTCGTTTACGACAGCCTGTGGCTGCTTTCCAGCTGCAGGACCGAGCCAAGTGGTTGTGACAGAGGCTGGAAGGCCCACAGCGGCCGGGCCCTTCACGGCAGGCGATTGCCGGTCCCCGGCGTAAACGAGCAGTGTCTGTCGCAACTGAGAGGCCGAAAGGGATGCGACATCAGACCCGAATCCGAACTGTTCCCGTCGCCTTGAAACAACAACGCGTCTTCAAAAGTGTCGTCTTGTGTAACGTCACAAAGTCGGTGATTTCCATGACCGTTGACGTGAGCGTGTTTCTCTGCAGGACCCTCAGTACATCCAGCAGGCGCTGACCCACGTCTTGCTGATGGACGCCGTGGTTGGCACGCTGCAGTCGCCTGGTGCCATTTACGCTGCCTCCAAGTTATCTTACTTCGATAAGATGAGGAACGAAAGTAAGACTAGCGCGTCCGACGGGGTCCTGGGGTCCCGGGGTCCTGAACGTGCCTTGAGTAGTCTTACCTGCTTGACATTAGGGCCGATCCCTAATTTCTCACCCTGTCCTCTCATGCAACTTGTGAGTTTCCTTCTGAGCACCACACGTTCTCCTGCTTTCCCGCTGTCGCTTAACAGCTCACCCGGGAGCTCCTTGCCTAGCGGGACCCACGGAGGCTCTTCCCAGTTTGCTCCCCGAGCGGGGTTCCACTGGACACCGGCTGGGGATCGCCACGGTTCTTAGTTGCGCCGGCCGGGTGAGTGGGGTGGAGCGGAGCAGGAGGCCCTCGAGGGGCTCCTGGGGCTGGCGGAATCCTCTGTGGTCGGGGACACGCCCCCGGGGAGCCGTAGGCACCCCGGCGCGTGGTCCCTTTTGCTGACCGGTGCCCGGAGGCCCCCAGGAGTACAGATCTGCTCCCCCAAGTCCCCTTGATTTGGTGAGTTTCTCCAGGCAGGAAGTCTCCGATCACCGGTATGTAGATGTGAATCTGGCTCTCACTTTCTGGAAGCCATACAGGGTGCAGTGGTGGACTATTTTGGGGGGGTCACGGGTGGGGAGTAGATTTTTCAAGTCTAGGAAACAGCTGGTGGGTAAGAATGACTGTCGTTTGAGTTACTTCTGTTTTGTTTCAACTTTTAAATGACCTAGAACGGTCTCGTGATTTGTATAAAGGAGAGACTGTAATTGACCACTTTACTACGTGCATAGTTGCCGCGGGCCAAGTCAGCCACAGCATAGAATTCATGAAAACAGATGAACAAAGTAGGGATGTTTTTAAATGATCTCTAGTCCCGTTTGTGTGCAGTTTTTGTTTTTAAGTTTATGGTGAGAGAGACAGAGAGTGAGCAGGGGAGAGGCAGACAGAGAGGGAGAGAGAATCCCGAGCAGGCTCCGTGCCATCAGCACAGAGCCCGACGCGAGGCTCGAACTCACGAGCCGTGAGATCGTGCCCGGAGCCAAAGTCGGACACTCGACCAGCTGAGCCCCCCAGGCACCCCTGCACCTTATGTACCTTACTCACTTAAAGCGCACATCTCTGGTTTCACGGTATTCACGGTCCAGCATCGGCACGGTGAATTTTAGAACGCCTTCGGCGCCCCAAAAGGAAGCCCCGTAACATTTAGCAGCCACCAGCCCCTGGGCCACCACTGATGTGCTTCTGTCTGGATTTGCCTGTCCTGGGCACGTCACATACACATGTCCTTTCACGAGTGGCTTCTCTCATTTACCACAGCGTTTTCAGAGGGGATCCACGTAGCGGGTGCCAGTACTTGCCTCCTTTTTGTGGCCGAATAATATTCCACTGTGTGGATGGACCGCTGTGTTCATTTGTGATCAAGCTGACTGGGTTTTCTGCACCATCGGGCTCTTACAAATGCTGCTGTCGTGAACATGCACGTACACGTTTCGTTTGCACGTGTGGTCCCATCCCCTGGGTACAAGCTGGCGACTCTGGATTTGTTTGTTTTTTAAAAATTTGTTTAAGTTCTCATGAGAGAGAGAGAGAGGCAGAGCCTGAGCAGAGGAGACGGGGAGAGAGGGTCCCAAGCAGGCTCCACGCTGTCAGCACAGAGCCTGACGCGGGGCTCAGTCTCAGAACTGTGAGATCACGGCCTGAGCTGAAACCCAGAGTCTGACGCTTAACCGACTGAGCCACCCGGGCGTCCCGAGACTGCTTTTAAATGTTGCAAAACCGGGAAAAACAGATCTCACTTTGGCACCTTTTATTCTGCCATGTCCATCACTGTGAGATCTCTGATGCTTCCTGGTTCCAGAAACCAATTCTCCATGTCCCAGAACCGCCCCCCCTTCCCCCTCCTCCATCTCGGAAACAACCCAACCACCCCCGTGTCCCAGGAAATCCCCCTCTCCCCACCGTGTCCCGGAAACTACCCCCTCTTCCCCCCTCTTGTGTCCTGGAAAACCCCCTCTCCTCCCCTGCTTGTCCCCGAAAGTCCCCCCTTCTCCCCAATCCCATGTCCCAGAAACAACTCCCCTGTGTCCCCGGAACCCCCCCTCATGTCCCAGAAACTCCCCCCTCTCCCTCCCCTCCTGTGTCCCAGAACCCCCCTCCTCCCTCTCCCCCTCCCCTCGTGTCCCGGCCCCCACCCCCTCAGCGACCCGGACCCCCTTTCCCGGGAGCAGTCGGGGTGCTCTGGTCCCCACAAGAGCCGCAGGAGGACTGGAAGCAGATGTGGTCGCTCGTTGTGGTTTTTCATTGGGAACAAAATCAAACCCTACACTTTAGGTGTTTATGTCACTCCAACCTCGTGCCTAGTCTTCGTCAAGAGTTTCCGCAAAAGCGTTCTGACTCCTTTACAGACGGTGGCACGCCGTCGCCACGGGGGCACCCAGCACGTGCCAGCTCGCTCGGCGCCAGCCCATCCCCCGTGACCGGGTTGTCCGGGCTCGGGGTCCCTTGTGCAAAGCTCGATGAGGCGCAGGCAGCCATCCCGGGCTCCAGTTAAGAGCCTGCGGTCCCCTCACGACGGAGGGTCTAGGAATTTCACGTCACGACGCCCTGCACCCCACCCCTGGGAGGGGGCGCTACCGGCATCTCCCGGTGAGGCCGGCGATGCTGCCGGAGAGCCCGCGGTGTGCGGGCCGGTCCCCGCGGCAGCCACGGCTGCGGCCCGAGATGTCCACGGCGCCCAGGCCCAGAGGCCGCTTGGTTTTGTCTTGGGAACGTTCAGTCGCCGAGCCGTGTTTTCGGTCTGGTCTCTGCTGGGTGACTCGTGGTGGCTGAGGGTGGGCAGAGGCCAGATCGCTCGGCCTCCTGGCTGGGAGGGGAGCTGTGTCCCCGTCCCGCCCCTGGCGGGCACACAGATGAGCACGAGAGCGAGAGCGAGGGGCCGCCCGGAGGCGGAGGCTCTAGTGCCCGTTTCCCCGCCTACGACGCCCTCCCCCCAAACCGACGTCCAGAGACCGCCGAGGGTCTGGGCGGTGGGACGGCAGCGGTCTCACCGAGTCGCGACACTAACCGAGCGCTTGCGTTTCAGTGCCTGCGGCGGTCCCCAAGACGACCTCGGAGACCCTCAAGCACAAGATAAACCCTTCGGCGGGAGAGACCCTGCCGCACGCCGTGGACGTCTTGCTGTACACGCCCGGTAGGAGGCCTGCCCTCGCTCGGGGCTGCTCTGTGTCCGGCACTTTGGGGAGCCTGGTTTGCGTTTGGGGTCAGCCCTGAAGTGGGGGGACGGGACGCGACAGGGCGAGCGGGGACCAGGCGGGCGTCTGGCTAGTTGTTCGGGTGAGGCCCTGGGCGACGAGGCGAAGCCGGGCGGCTGCGTAGGGAGCCCCGGCGACCCCACCGGGGCGAGCGCCCCGTGGAGACTCCGCTCCCACCTAGCCGTGCCTCACGTGGCACAGCACTTTACAGCTTAGAAAGCGCCTCCACTCACGTCCTTTCTTTCGGGGGCGTTTAACCTGGGCCTGCTTCCACTGTGACGAGGGACTGCGCCCAGGACCTCGCGTTAGAGGTTGCAGGCGCGTTTCCCTTGCCCGTCCGGATGCCTGACAACACGGTTCCCCTTCACGTGGTGAGGCTGCGGCCCTGCGTCCGGCGCAGACCTCCCGGCCGAGGCGCAACGGAGGACGGACGGGAATCAGCGCCGCGAGGGGCCTCAGCCTGAACACAGACCGCCGTCGTGTCACAGGCGCAAAACCGTCAAAGATGCTTTGGCTTAAGTCTGACTTGGAAAGCGCTGTGGGGCGGGCCGCTCTGAGGGCGCAACGTGTTGGAGAGCAAAGGACTTCGTTCTGGGCAGAAAAGAACCTGTGGTCTGGCGCTTTGCTTCAGCTCGTCGGGGCGTGAGTTGAGCGACAGGGAGCGTCACGGATGTGCCCTCCTGTCCCCTTCGCCCTTTGCGGTTATGGCTCCACAGCTGTCTC
The DNA here is from genome assembly GCF_023721935.1 of Panthera uncia. NCBI lineage: Eukaryota > Metazoa > Chordata > Mammalia > Carnivora > Felidae > Panthera > Panthera uncia. Next base: position 2,725,230 of record NC_064812.1, on the reverse strand, counting down.
CCGGCCCACCCGGTTCCCGAGGGCGGATGGCAGGTCGGCGGCAAAGCAGTTTCCCAGCACGAGAGGACAGTTTATCTCGTCACCGGTTGTCCTGAAGACCCAGCAAGGGGACACACTGAGCGTGAAGGAGGACAGAGCGCGGTTGGACCTCGGGGCCCTGGAGACTTACCAGGTTCATCCGATCGAGGCTCCGTGTTGGCTGTGACACTGCAGACCAGTGGGACGGGTTTTTTTGTTTTTTTTTTTTTTAAATGTTCCTTTACTTTTGAGAGAGAGGGAGACACAGCATCTGAACCAGGCTCCAGGCTCTGAGCTGTCGGCACAGAGCCTGATGCAGGACCCACGAACTGTGAGATCATGACCGGAGCCAGAGTCAGACGCTCAGCCGACTGGGCCACCCAGGCGCCCGAGACAGTTTTTGTTGTGGTGTCTGGAGAAATGAGTGTTTTTAGAGTTAAGTCGGTTTCCTGTAAATCAGAACCGACTGGACTGTGGGCTTCCTGTCACGATGGGCTAGCTGGTTCAGACCAGCCGTCCCTCCCAGAACATCTAGAAGGGCCAGAGCACAAAACGACCACGGAGAATGGTGGAGCCCCTTTTTCCTGTGGAGCGACTGGCAGTTCTGTAAGCGGCATCTCAGAAGCGAGGAAGTGAGCAGAGCTGTGGCCGGTGCCGAGGGGCCGGAGGGACAAAACTGGTCAGGACCCGTCGAGAAGGGGACTACTGGTAAGCCCTTTAGCGGTGGCTCCGGACCCCTCCGGTTACCCACGCGCTAAGGAGCCAGCCCTCCGGCCTCGAAGCATCCCGGTCCCTGGTGAGACTGAACAGTGTAGGGTGGTATCTCCCCAAGGGGCCAGTGGAACGAATACCCCAGGAAGACTGACACGTTCGTGTCTCCTTGACATGTGACAGAGGTGACACGACAGAGCAGGGGTTTGAGGGAAGGACTGTTTTTACCATATGTGACGTCAGGGATGTCGTGTATCACGTGGAAAACACGAAGCTTGACCACAGATCGCCCAGTCGGTTCCAGGTGGATGGAAACCTACACGCGAAAGCCACTGGCGAACATAAATGAAGACAGCACCCAGCTTCTAGCAGAGAACAGAGGAGAGCGTGTTCGTGACCTTGGGGCAGAGAAGGAGACTGTACGACCACGCGAGCCGTGAAGGAAGAGACTGGTGGATTTCGCTACTGAGACGATGGAATTGTAAACAGACACTTTGGAGGGAGTGAACCAGGTGGTCGCAGAGTGGGAGGGGCGCCGGCAAGGGCTCGGGTCAAGGGCGGGCACAGAGTGGCTGCACATCCGGGAGAGGAGCACAACCCAGCTCAAAGACAGGCGAAAGACCTGGGGCGCCGGGGGTGGGGGGGGCTCCGTTGGTTGCGCGTCCGACGCTTGACTTCAGCTCAGGTCACGATCCCAGGGCCGTGGGATCGAGCCCCACGTCAGGTTCTGCTCTGACAGCAAGAAGCCTGCTTGGGATTCTCGCTCTGCTCGCTCTCTGCCCTTCCCCCGCTTACATACACGCACGCTTGCTCACTCCCTCGCTCTCAGACATCTTTACAACACGGGCGAGAGAGGTAATACCTCACCACGGAGGACAGCCTCCACGCGGCCGCTTAAAGGCCGCAGCCTCGTGAGCAGTTAGGGAAACGCAAAGACGTGACAGTCAAAAACCCAAAAGCTTCGTGCCCTCGGAACGGCCATCGGAGGGCCCGCCCCACCGGGTGCCGGTGAGGATGTGGGGCCGGAGGCAGCGGCTCCTGTCCCGGCTCTCCACGCCGCACCCCCTTCCCGCTCTCCACGCCTGGCGCACCCCTGCTGCTCCTCTGCCCCCTGCCCGGGACCCCCTTCTTCGGCGACGGCCCCGCCCTGGCCCTGCCGACTGCGGCTCTCCGGGCGGAGCCGGCTCCCTCCCGGGACTTCAGGCTCCAAAGCTCGTGCCCTCTTCCTGTCCGGGGCACCCGGCGTGGGCCTGGCCCTCAGCAGGTTCTCGGGCAGCGCCGGCGCCCGAGTGATGGCACCAGTCACGTGCACGTGCATCCAAGGGTTTCCCTTTGAAAACGTTTTTGGGTTGTTTACTTCTTCAGGGCACCTAGACCCGGCAGAAAGAGTTGAAGACGCTCGCCCCAAATTATGGTGTGCTCTAAGTGAGGGCAAAGTGATCGTGTTTGACGCTTCCTCCTGGACGATCCACCAGCAGTGCTTCCGAGTGGGCACTTCTAAGCTGGTGAGTAAGCAGGGCGCCGTGCGGGGCGGCACTCTGCCAGATGAAGCCGCGAGTCTGCGAAGACAGAGAAGTCCACCTGGGCCCGGAGGTGGGACAGGGTATCCCACAGCATCGCTCCGTATTGTCAACGGCAGGTCTTTAGGTTTTTTTGAGAGAGAGACGACGCACGTGTGAGCGGGGGATGGGGCAGAGGGAGGGAGACAGAAAGAGAGGATCTTCAGCAGAGCCCAGGGCGGGGCTCGATCCCACGACCCTGGGATCATGACCTGAGCCGAAATCGAGTCAGACACACAACCGAGCGTCCCGAGAACCCCCGTTTTTATTCTAAGTTTAATTTTTTCATTGTGATTCTTAGTTATGTGCGTTTTAAAGACTTTTTAAGGAATAGAATAGCTTAAAATCCTAGTTACAGTCAAATCGAAAGGCCGCCTTGTGAGGCCACCTCTGCTGTCCCCAGTCAGGCCAGGTAACAAGTAAAGCAGTAAGTTCTCCCAGTTACATACGTGAAAACGCTGTCCTCGTCTCACCGAGATTTTCCTTGCTGTTGAACAGAAAGAAACTTGGGTAACTATCTCAAGAAAGTGCTCCCACCTCTGGACATTGCAGTTCAGAGCAGGCCACCTGAGGTATCTTTGGGCCACGAAAGAAAGACATTTGACTAAAGCCATACCAGTTCTCAGGGAGATGCCTCAAAAGAAAGGGCTTTTTCCAAGTGATTATTTCTGAAATTAGTAAGCGGGCTTCCTTTTCTAATTTATGGGACTATTTGTTGGCAAAATCAAAGCTAGCAGTTTTTTAGAAACTCTTTCTTCGGACTTCAAGAGGAGGAGCAGTGAACCACCGCCCACACTCACTGTGCCTGGGATCAGATCTGGTCTCACCCCGCCCACCACGATGCCAGGTTTACTCGGAAGCCTACTTGTATTTGGAAGTCTGCGTTCGGTTACCAGGAGAGGGTTGCACGTGTCACGGATGAACACAGGAGAGACCGTCCTCAAGTGGAAAGTGAAGCGGCTCGGGAAACTGCAAGTCAGGAAGGCGTCAGGAACGCCTTTCAGTGACGTGGTTGGACGGGCTGAGATGCTCGCGTGAGCGCAGCTCTGTTGCACGTGTTTGTGCGACCCGTGGATCTCTCCAGTGTGTCGGTCCTCAATTTCTAATTTCCAAGTCTCCAAAAACAGGGCACCCGGGTGGCCCGGTGGGTTCAGCGTCCGACTTCAGCTCAGGTCACGATCTCAAGGTTCATGAGTTTGAGCCCCACATTGGTCTCTGCTGTCAGCACAGAGCCCACTTCGAATCCTCTGTCCCCGTCTCTCTCTGCTCCTTCCCCTCTCAAAAAGAAATGAGCATTTTTTTAAATAAGTTATACAGGGGCATCTGGGTGGCTCAGTCGGTTAAGCGTCTGACTTCGGCTCAGGTCGTGATCTCACGGTTTACAGGTGCGAGCCCCGCGTCGGGCTCTGTGCTGACAGCTCGGAGCCTGGAGCCTGCTTCGGGTTCTGTGTCTCCCTCTCGCTCTGCCCCTCCCCCACTTGCACCGTCTCTCTCTCTCTCTCTCTCTCTCAAAACTAAATTAAAAAAAACTTAAAAAACAAAGTTACACAAAAACATCTATAAATTACCATTGGTTGTTGACTTTTCTAGGCCGGAAGGAAACCCAGAGAACCCTGTCTCGCTACAGAATGGAAAACCGTGGGCAGTTGTGTTTGTGATTACTCTAGTCAGTCCTCATTATTTGCATATTCCATGTTTGCAGATTCACCCGCTTGCTAGAGTTTATTTTAACCCTGAAGCAAATACAGTGTTTTCACGGTTATCCGCAGACGCACACGTGCGGAGCTGCTGGTGCGCGTTCCCAGCCGAGGTCAAACCGGCGGACGCTGTGTCTTGTTTCAGCCCCGGCTGGACACAGGTGCCCTCTTTGCGGCCTATTTAGTGCCACGGTTTTGCATTCTCGTGTCGTAATGGTGGTTTCTGCTGCTTAAAACGGCCCCCGGTGTAGAGCTGGGGGTGCTGTCCGGTGTCCCTAAGCCCAAGAAGGCCGTGACGGGCCTTCGTGAGAGAGTCAGGCACTAGGTGAGCTGCGCTCAAGCATGAGTTGCAGCGTACTTGGCCAGGAGTCCGGTGTTAATGAGTCAGCAGCGGATAAAAAATCAGATGTCTTTTTTAAAAAAAATTTTTTTTTTTAACGTTTATTTATTTTTGAGACAGAGAGAGACAGAGCATGAACAGGGGAGGGTCAGAGGGAGACACAGAATCTGAAACAGGCTCCAGGCTCTGAGCTGTCAGCACAGAGCCCGACGCGGGGCTCGAGCTCACGTACCTCGAGATCATGACCTGAGCCGAGGTCTGCCGCTTAACCGACCGAGCCACCCAGGCGACCCAAAAATCAGATGTCTTTAGACAGAAGCACTTTGAACACATAAGTTTACGTACTGATCAGCAGACAGAAACGTGGCCAGGGCTCGCGGGAACCGAACCCCGGGTCCCCCCCAGGAGCGGACGTTCGGGGCTTGCGGGGAGTGGGTAGGACAGAGCTCCTGGGAGTAACGAGAGGGGCCAGTATTCGTGACGCGTTCTCCGCCCGCTGTCAGAACTGCATGGCGATGGTGGAGCAGAGTCAGGTGTGGGTCGGCTCAGAGGACTCCGTCGTCTACATCATCAACGTCCACAGCATGTCCTGCAACAAGCAGCTCACGGACCACCGCTCCGGGGTCACGGGCTTGGCTGTCCAGGGCGGGGCACCCAGGTACGGCCGGGCCCTGCTGGGAGAAGGGGCCGCTTGGCTCCCGGGCGGGGCGGGCCGGGCCGGGAGTCCCTAGGGGGAAGGGTCCGCGGTCGCCATGGCGACCGCCTCCCGGCGCCGGGCCGGCCTGTCCTGAGCAGAGTCGCGTGACGTTCTCGTCTGTGTCGGGCCCCGAGTACAGAGGCGCGGGTCTCTGCTGTGGGCCAGCTCCGGGGTGAGCGTGGGGCTCAGGCGGCCACTTCCTTGCCTGTCCTCGGCGGCTGCCGGTCTGCCCCAAGTCTTTGGCTTGCGGACACGGCATCCCGTTTCTCTGTCTTCACACGGTGTTTTCCGAGTCCAAACCTCCCTGATGAGGATGCCCGGCATAGCGGATCGGGGCCCTGGGGGTTCGTGGTGGCCCTTGGTTGGGGGGTGCAGTCCGACTCCTAACATTTTTGCTTCGCTCGTTCGCTGTCTTTACCGTACTAAGAGCGTCAGCCCGAAGGCAGGCACCCGTGTTCTGCTCTTTGCCGCGTGTCCTGTGCCTAGAACAGGGCCCGGCACACAGTAGGTCCTCATTTCCGGTCACCTGCTTCACCACCTGGGCCCGGGGCCCACGGCCCTGAAGCTTGTCTGCTGCCGTCCTCCGTGCCGCCCTCCCCCGCTGCCCTGTCCCTTAGTTTCAGGGGCGCCCTCTGTCCTCAGGCCCAGCTCAGAGAGTAGCAGGTGCCAATCGGAACCTCAGCCGCTACGAGGCGAGGGGGCCCGGACGGCACGTTCTGCGTAAGGGGCTAGATTTTACTCCGCCGCCACGTTAGGTTCTGCGGAGCCGGCAGCAAACACCGACGGGCAAGGACCGGCCTCCTCAGCAAACCGTCTTCTCTGCGGGATCGGTTAGCCCCTTGCTAATCGTTCCCGCGACACGGGCAGCGTTCGCTTGGGCGAGAATCACCGTGCACGCTGTGGACCTTTATCTAATGGTAACTTCGTTGGCTTCCGTGTCAAGTGTTTTCCACCCGTGTGTTCGCACCCCCAGCAAGGTGTATTCGTGCAGCGTGGACGGGACGGTCCTGGCCTGGAACGTGAGCTCCCTGCGCGTGACCAGCAGGCTCCAGCTGCCGGGCGGCGGGCTTTCGTCCATCCGCCTGCACGACGGCTGTCTGTGGTGCTGTAAGTCCTCAGCCTCTGCCCCCACGAGGGGCTCAGAGCCCTGCTCCGGGGGGAGGGAACCCCAGGACGGCCTGCGGCCGGTTTGCTCTGCCTCGCGCGTCTTCAGCCGCCTGCCCCCTCCCGTGTCTGCGGCTTCCGGGAGCCCTCTGTGGCCCTGTCACTGTGTGTCAGCACGCGGGCTCGGGTTGACCCCACGTTTACCCCTCGGAGAAAGCGTCAGACTCCCCTCGGAAGCTGCCGCCCCACGTTATGTCCCCGCCCGCGGTGTGTGACAGTTGTGATCCCTCCGCGTCCCCACAAAACGTGTTGCGTTTGGTACCGTAACCACCCTCGTGGGGCCGCCTGCCTCTCCCAGCTGCGTGCTCGTCTGCCGCGCGTGTCGTCCCTGCAGAGACGTGGGCTCGTCAGTCTGCTCACCTGCGGTGCCGTGGGCAGGCTTGCGCACGAGGCTTCTGTCGTCTTCGTGCCTTTCCGTGCCCCGCTTGCCCCTTCTGTCTTTGTTGCTCCGTCGGAAAGGATGCGGGAAACGAGAACTTCTTACATTTCGTTTTTCTTTTTAGCGCCACATTTTCTGCGTTTTGCTTTACCTTTTGGTGGTTGCTCTAAGAATTGCAACCCGCAGGCTTACCTGTCACAGCCGGCCGAAGCCACCAGGACCCCCCCCACATATCATGTACGCAGCTCACACGAGTATGATCAGTTCCACTTACCTCCTCCCGCCCCTTTGGCTGTCGCTGCTAAAAGCAGTATTTTAATGCTGCCGTCGGGATAAAGCTCGGAAAATATCGTTAACGTTTTTGTTTACGCACCCCCCGGTGTTGGCCTGTACGGTCACCATTTCGGGGGAGCTTCGTGCCTGGTTTGCCTCTGGCATCATTTCCCTTAGTGTCTCTCGTGGCCGCAGTCGGCTGTAAACAGACCGATCTTCTGCACACACTCTAGCGGTCTCTTTCCGGTGCTGCGTAGCCCTGTCTGTTCCTGATGAGAAGTCCACCGTCGCTGCTGCTGTCCTGCCGAAACGACCTGCCTGTGGCCGCTTGCGGGCCGTTCTTTGCTTTCGGGAGTTGGGCTACACTGTGCTCAGGCGGGAGCCCTTCGTGTCTGTCTTGCTTGCTCTTTACGTTCAGTGGGGGAGACTTGGAACCATTATCTCTTCGAGTATCTCCTTTATCCCTTCTCTTTCTCCATGTCTTCTGGGATCCTAGCTTTTTTTTTAATGTTTATTTTTGAGAGAGAGAGAGAGAGAGAGAGAGAGAGGTTGCAAAGCCGGTTCCAGGCTGACAGCAGAGAGCCTGAGGCAGGGCTCAAACTCACAAACCTCGAGATTATGACCTGAGCCAAAGTAGGATGCTTAACCGATAAGCCACCCAGGCGCCCCTGGGATTCTGTTTACATACATACGCATGTGTGTATTCATTCTAGAATTATATTGGAATATAAGACGTATATTCTAATATACACATTAGACCATTTGGTAACACCCCACCTGTCTCAGGCTGTACTTTTTTCATGTTTTTCTCAGCTTTAGTTTGGTTAAGACCTAAAGCTTCCTCTGTCCTGTCTGCTGTTGAACCTGTCTGGCAACTTTTCATTTCAGTTCAAGAGGTTCATGTATTTTACATTTTTAAAGAACCTGCATTTCTCTTCTACATTCTTTGTGCCCATGCGTCCTCTTTATCCTTTCCTGGAAGTTGTGACATTTGTTTGTAGTCAGAAGTCCTTCTCTGCCGGGTCCCAGGGCATCTGTGGGCCTGCTTCCATTCACGGCTTTTCTACTGACTTGTAGTGCTGCCTTCGTGCTTGGGGTGTAAAGGGACTTTGTTGTGTCCTGGGTGTTGTTGATGACACATCAAAGAGACTCTGGGTTAAAGCCGCCTTTAAAGAGCATTATTTTATCCTGGAAGGTCACTAAATGACTGGCCGATCATCTTGAGCCTGTGTAGAGGCTTCCTTTTAGGTTTTTCTTTGGTCAATATATTGCAGTTTTGAGCTTGTTCCTAGAGTACATAACGCTTCGTCCTGGTGTAGTCTTTATTTTATACGCATGGCTCTTTGAGGGTCTCAGGGAAATGCCCGAGGCACACACACTGGGCCTTCCCAGATAAGCTACAGCATTGAAGTAGGTCTCTTCCCAGGCCAAGGATCTAAGAATTTTTACATAGATGTTTGGGCTCCCTCATTTGGGGGTGTTCCCTGTCTTTCCGGCCACACTGGCAGCCTAGCCGTGCCCTCGGCCATGGCGGACTGCAGCATACGCCAGAACGCCTTTCCTCGGCGTCCCACAAAGAACCGGGAAGTACCTTTAGGGAAAACCTGGCGTTTCTTTCGAGGATCGTAGGCCTCAGCTCTCGCAGATCTCCACGGGCTGGTGTGTGTGTGTGTGTGTGTGTGTGTGTGCGCGTGTGCGCGCGTGTGCGTTCACGCGTGCACCACCCACCCCTGGATGCATTTTGGACTCAGAGCTGACCAGACCTTGGGCTAAAAGGTGCCTGTTAAATGCAGGGAGGGAGGTAACAGATTAGAGTGAGGACAGATAGCTTTGCTCTAAGGACAGAATCCCTTTTACCTTCCAAGTTAACTGAACGCGGTAAGCAGTTTTCCTATTTAACAACAACGAGAAAAGTACAAGACAAATGCAGACTTTCTTGAGGCAACAGAGAGCACGTGCCTAGAAAGTGTTGTCCCCGAATGAGAGTCACAAGCAGAAATCTGGGTCGCTCATCACGTGTTACCAGTGCACATGCCGGGCCCGTGTCCGTGTCTGTGTTAACTCGGGACATCTGTGTGCACTGAGGCGGAACCTGGAAGATTGTGAGCCTGAGGGGCTGGAATGTTCTAGCCCAGTAGCACCATGTGAGACCTTCGTGTCTACCCCCGGGGCTGCAGGGGAAGCAGCCCACGCCGTGTGCCCAGGTCATCTCCTAGGTGGGGAGTAGACCCCAGTCCCACACCTGCAGGTGGACGTCTGCACCTTGAGGTTGCTGGCGCACCCGTGGCTCAGGCCGTGGCCTTCAGGTAGGCACGTCCGGGTTCAAATCCAGGCTTGGTCTCTGGGCAGCTGATCACTTTGGGCAGGTCCCTCACGGGCTCTTGGAGTGTGTGTCTTCATTGGAAGAGTGAGCTAGAGGGGCGCCTGGGTGGCTCAGTCGGTTGAGCGTCCGACTTCGGCTCACGTCATGATCTCGCGGTTCGTGGGTTTGAGTCCCACATCGGGCTCTGTGCTGACGGCTCAGAGCCTGGAGCCTGGAGCTGCTTCGGATTCCGTGTCTCCCTCTCTCTCTGTTCCTCCCCTGCTCTCTGTCTCTGTCTCTCTCTCAAAAATAAATAAATAGTAAAAAAAGTGAGCTAGAGGGGGTGCCTGGGGGGCTCAGTTGGTGGAGTATTCGGCTCTTGATATCAGCTCAGGTCATGATTGCTGTTTGTGAGTTCGAGCCCCGCAAGGGCTCAATGCTGACAGCTCAGAGCCCGACTGAGCCTCTCCTTCTCTCTCTGCCCCGCCCCCACTTGTGCTCACCCTTGCTCCCTCTCAAAATAAAATAAACTTCGGAAAGAAAAGTGAGATAGAAATCCCACCCTCCCCTTCGAGAGCCACGGTCCTCGGTGCGCTGAGCGTTGGTGACGGCAGCCTCTTCTGTCCACGCCAGCTTCACGTACTGGGGCTCATTCTGCCGGGGCCGCTTCCTGGGGCCACGCGTCCAGCGCACTGAGGAGGGCTCTGGGGAGGGGGACAGAAGTGCCTCTCCACAGGGTGAGCCCAGGTGCTCCCAGCCAGCAGCAGGTGTCCTGGGGCCTCACGGCTCAGTCCAAGTAGGTAAGGGTTTCTGGCTGTCAGGCTCCCCACGGATGAGGCTTTGCTTATCAGGTCTCAGAAAAACCACACCGAACGGAGCCTAGAAGCAGGAAGGCGATGTGACGGCCCCTCGCACTTTCCATGACTGAAAACTCAGCTGGGCTTCCAGTCCTGGGGTGGCCACGGCCGGCAGGGGTCCTCTGCGTCGAGGCCGAGTGCCGGGGGTCCTGGGGTCCGCTCGCAGGGGACGGGAAGCCGGAGTGGCACAGCCCGGGGCCGCTCCCACGTTCACCTCATGGGCTGCTGTGCCCTCCTGCCCCCATGTGTGCGAGGCTGGCCCGGTGGCCGCAGCACCAGGGGCGGGGCGGCCAAGCAGGAAGCACGGAAGACAAGGACGGGCTTCACGGTGTTTCTGTCCCTGTGTCCGGGGCTGCCCCGCAGCCGGTGTCTCCACGTTCCCCGCTGCCTGGAGCCTGGTGCCCTGTAGCTCTCGGGACGTGCAGACGCTTGGCTTGCAAGACGACCTTTCCCTTGAGCCGTAAACGGAAGCACTTAGTGGCCTGTGGCGCTGTCCCCTGGAGTTCTAAGCGCCGACAGGGACAGGGTGAGGGCAGGCCGCGCCTTCTAGTGACAGGGGAGACCCGGGACGTCCGCGTTTGCAAAGCCTCAGGAGGGGCCGCGGGGCGGACGGTCACCGGGGTCCTGGGAGCAGCGTGCCAGCGCCCGAGCCGGCACCGGGCGGCAGCCGCTTGACCTTCCCGGCGGCCCCGGGGCACCCGCCTTCCCTCACGCTGGCTCTTCTGCTCCGCAGGCACAGGTAGCGGCATCGTGGTCGTGACGACGGGTGGATCTCTTCGTCAGGAACTGAAGGTGGAGGAGAACTCTAAGGACGCGAGCACCTCCTTCCTGGGTTTCCAGCTCCTCCCCGAGGTACCCGTCCCGGCAGCGCCCTCCGGCGGCACAGCGGAGCGGGCGCGGCCACCAGCCACACTGTGATTCCCGTTTCAGCAGGAGCAGCTGTGGGCGGCGTGTGCCGGGCTGGACGGCGTCTACATCTGGAGCCTCAGGGACCTGGCCCGGCCCCCTCAGCGGGTCCACCTGCAGGACTGCGCCGAGGTCAGCTGCATGATCAGGGTGAAGAAGCAGGTACGGCCGGGGCCACGCCTCCCCGGAGCACCCCCGCCCCGCCGCCCCCGGCTCCTGCCCGGCCGTCGAGGCCGGTCCGGGGAGGACTGGATTTGGGGGCGCGCAGGGGTCTCCCTGCCCAGGCCCGGCGGCGTGTGGCCGACGCCCCCTCCGTCTCTCCTTGGCAGATCTGGGTAGGCGGCACAGGCCGGTCACAGGGGAAGTACAAAGGGAAAATCTATGTGATCGACGCCCAGAGGAAGACGGTGGAAAAGGAGCTGGTGGCCCACACGGACGCGGTAAAGACCCTGTGCTCGGCAGAGGACAGATACGTGCTGAGCGGGTCGGGCAGCGGGGAGGGGAAGATCGCCATCTGGAAAGTCGAGTAAACGTGGGTGAACGTGCCGAGCCGGGCTGTGCTCTGAGGGCCGCGTGCCTTCCGCCCCTCGCCGGCGCTCTCCGGAGGTGGTGGCTGGGGGTGGGGGCACCGCTGTGTCCCTTGCACGTGCCCGTTTGGCTCCTCGGCCTCCCGACGCATAACGCACTTTCTCTCTCGCACTTTCCTGATTAAACTGTGCCAACAGTGTTTCGGGTTGGGGTGCTTCTCAGGCAGGCGGATGCATCAACTTGCTAATAACCTCTGTGAAGTTACCCAGTGTCGTCTAGAAGGTTCCAGAACCCATGACCAAGGGCGAGTGCCGGAGCCAGTCAGAAGGGATTTAGCCAGATCACATACGACCTGCAGACCTCATTTCTCTGGTTCTGCCTTCTCTACTTCATTCAATGAATACATTTTAAGCATCAGGCTTACAGGAGGCCTACGGCCTTCGGTTGGCTTCTTGTGGCCAGAAAAGTTCACGAGAGGAGGTGTTTTTTAAATGACTGCTTTGTGGTTGAACGGATTTGTGCCTGCCCTTGCTGTCCCCATCAGAGCAGGTGACCCAAGAGGGGACAGGGAGGGGACAGAATGCGATAAGGGTGTGTGCACAGGGGTTGGGCTCGCTCAGGCAGGCTCTGGATTTAACTAAGGCGAAATTCTTATGATGAAGAAACCTAGAGAAACTTTTCTACCAAAGATCACAGGCGAAAACTTCCGTCTAAAATAGCACACACAACCTCATCTTCCGGTGAAGTTGCCGTCATTTGCCTTAACGTACGTTTCACCTGTCTGCCTGTGGAGTGCACGCCAGACATGTCCGTAGGAGGTGCTTGATTATTTAACCGAAGAGGATCTCATTAGCTCTAAATAACTACACATTTGCAGAAAAAGACCTTTTATACGTTTGTACTATAACATTGAGATTTCATTCCCTCAGGGTCCGGCAGGGAGGGTTCTGGGCTGTGGAGGGGGCACCCGCCTGACTCACCGTGTGAGGGCCCGTGGCCTGTCCCCCGTGGACCCGCCACGAGCTCAGCCACGGAGGGGCCTGCTGGACTCTGCCCTGGGCTTTTGGAATCAGACACTGTGCTGGACCTCACTCACCCTGGGAGGTCTCAGAGGGTCTCTGGCCAAGTTCTGGTAGCAGCTACAGGATCTCCAGACGAAAGCTTTGACCAGGACCCGGGCTGGGTCTACAGGACCTAAGCGTTTTGCAAGGTCCAGACCACTGACCCAGATTTTGGGGTGCTCTGGGAATGTGGTACAGAGAACAGCCAGGTGGCCTCATGCCCCCATGACTATGCTTACAAAGGGGGTGCGCTCCCGACTTCCAGAAGGAAGACTCGGCCATAAACAAAGTGCGGGAGGTTGAATTCTGCTTTTGCAAACACATGGAAGATTGCGGTCAAATCCTGTCAGAAACACACATGAATTATTTAATGTCCGTCCACACGTGACCAGGCGTTTTCACCTTGTCAACAGTAAATTCCTTTATTAAAGACTGAGGTCTTGTTTTCGTTCTTTATCCAACATTAACCGGTGGGAGAGATCTGTGAAATAAGACAGGACCCCTTTGGATTTGCTGTTAATTCCGAGCGCCCATCAAGTTGTTCTAATGCAGGCGTTTCATTTCCTTTATTCTTGGTGATCATTTCCAAGATCTTACTTGACAGTGATAGAGTGGCCAGTGGGGCTTGTTGAAATGGAAAGGGTGCTTTATGCCTTCGGTATTTCCTCGGTGACCTGAAGAGGGTCCACGATGACTGAGGTGTCGTAGGAGAGCCCCAAATGAGCTGGAATTCATTCAGCAGACAATGCCCTCCTTGCCTTGGCTTCAGGAACCTGAATTCAGTTGGTACCAAAAAAGTGTTTATCTTGTACTAGAAGCCAATCTATTACAGCTTCAGCTCTCCAGCTGTATTTCAGACAGCGGGAGAGAAAGCTTGCTTTTGGGTGCTGGCACGGCTCCACAACGCCGACCAAATCTTGCCCCACTTTAACTTACTGCTGAAGTTAAAGATGATCACTGGTCTTGGTGATTTGTTCTCCGAAGATGTGAACTCACCGGCTGCTCTCAAATGACAGCCTTGGTATCGGATGTGATTGTAACGTCTGAATTAAAAGTGCATGACTTCTGTCCATTCCTAGAAGATTCCTTAGGAAGACGAAGGGGTGCTTTCTCCCCATGGCTGAGGAGGGTGTGGATAGAAAGCCAGGCAGAGTTGCCCTGCTGTCTCCAGTGCCTGGAAGTGTTTGTATTTCTTACAGCAACGCCACGGGGCCCCCAGGAGGTGAGGCAGAGAGGCTCATCTGTGAGCCGCCGCTCAGCTGTACGTGACCCCAAGCGCACACAGGGACTCCAAAGCTCTGGGTTTCTGTGCCCTGGACCAGAGCGGGGGCCCGAGGCCCTGGGTGAGGCCACGGGGCCGGCCGCCTATAAAGCGGAGGGCATTCCTTCATGCTGGGTTGGTTTGGTGGCTGTGAAGGGCATTCCGCTGCTGGGCCCAGAACAGCCCAGGGAATATCCACCCAGGCTGCTTGCCGGGCTCTTGTGAAAATATTCAGAAAGAGCTTGTAAAGAGGCAACAGTGGCTGAAGGAGGCTGAGCAGCGGCCCTTTCTGAGGCCCTGCCCCCAGAGGCTGTGGGGGTGGCCCTAGAGATCTCCAGATGAGGTCATCCTGGCTTAGGGAGGGCCCTAAATACAGTGACAGGTGTCCTCAGAAGAAGAGAAGACACAAGAGACCACCAGGCACATCATCTACAAGAGACGCACGTTAAATATACAAACACCCGGGAGAAGAGCCCGGGGGCAGTGGGCGGGGGTGGGGTACGCACAGCTATGCGTGTCCGACAAAACAGCCTCCAACTCAAGGTACAGACACGGTGTGCGTGGTGCTGAAAAGGCGACTCAGTTCATAGTGGTGCCATTATTAATTCATACAATGTAATAATCCTTGAGAGCACTTAACGGAGATTCGAGACCCTTGAGGGAAACGTGGAGGAACCATAGGAGGAGATGGTCACGTCCACAGTAGTTGGGAGACGTTAACACCCTTCTCTTCGGTAAGTGACAGAACCAGTGGACAAAACATTAACAAGCACATAGAACATTCCCCACCGTCCACCAGCGAGACCTGGCATTATACATTACCCCTCACAATAGCAGAATATCCCTTCTTTTCAGGTGCACATGGAGTGTTCAAGCTAGACCATGTGCTGGACCATAAAATAAGTGAAAAAATTTAAATCTTACAGAATATGTTCTCAGACCATACCAAAACTTAGACTGGAAATTAACAGCAGTAATTGCCTAAAAATCCCCAAATTGAAATTATATTGCAAATTAAAAATTACTTCCAAATAACCTATGGGTCAATAGTATCACAAAGGAAATTAGAAAATACTAAATTTGTGGGGTGCAGTTAAAGCAGTCCTTAGAAAAGCTATAGCTTTAAATGCCTCTATTTTTTTTTAAGGGCTTTGTCATTTATTCTTTTTCTTTAAAGCTTGTTTATTCACGTTGAGAGAGTGTGTGCGCGCACGTGAGCGAGGCAGGGCCAGAGAGAGGGAGGCAGAATCCCAAGCAGGATCCATGCTTTCAGCACAGAGCCCGATGTGGGGCTCGATCCCATGAACTGTGAGATCACGACCTGAGCCGAAACCAAGGGTCAGATGCTTAACCGACTGAGCCACCCGGGCGCCCCCAAATGCCTCTACTAGAAGAAAGGTTTAAAATTAAACCTCCATATTTAATCCAAAATAAGTAAAGGAGGGAAATAACAAAGATAAGACCAAAATCAATGAAATGAAAACCACAATCAACAAAGCCAAAAGTTGGTTCTGTAAAGTAATTGGTAAAGTCTAGTAAAACCAACCACGAAAAAAGGGGCAAATTATCAACATCATGAAAGGATGATTTCACTGATAGACACCAAAACGGTACCATGAACAACTTTATGGCAATAAAGTTGATTCAATATACACATTTCTTGAGAAACACCTTCATGAAACCAGCGCAAAAAATAGAAAACAGTCCTGGGAGCCCCGAGGGCACAGTTGCTTGCGTGTGTCAATTTTAGCTCAGGTCATGATCTCCTGGTTCTTTGGGATGGAGCCTCTTTCAGAGCTCTGCACTGACACTGTGGAGCCTGCCTGGGTTTCTTTCTCTCTGTCTCCCCCCCCCCCCCCCCCCGCCATGCACTTTTTCTCAAAATAATCCTTTAGAAATAATAATTACAGTCCTACATCTACTAAGGAAATTGACTAGTCAGAATCCTTCCCACTCAGAAAACCCCAGGCCTTGTGGATTTCGTTAGTGAATGTAACAAACTCTTAAGGATGGAATATTGAAAACCCACAGAAATGTCTCAGGATAGAGAGCACTTCCTGATTCACTTAGGAGACCAGTGTGACCCTGTACTAGAATCCGACAAAAATAAAATTACAGATCAGTTCCCCTCAACCATGGATGCAAACTTTGTGAACAAAATATTAGTGAACTGAATCCGGCAACATTTTAGAAGGATAATACAGCATGACCAAGTGCATCCAGAGATGCAACGTTAATTTAACACTTGGAAATCATCTGTAAATTCCACATGTTAGCAGAATAAAGGAGAAAAGCCACAACCGTCATCTCCACAGATGCCGGAAGAAACGGACACAATAAAATAGCCATTCACGGTAAATATGCTGGCAAACTGAAAGGGAACTTCCTCAGACCGATAGTGCCCTCGGGAACCTGCCGCAGACGTCATGCCTGATGGGGGCCATCTGGCTACTCCCCTCCCCTCTAAGACGGAGGACAGGGTAAGGACGCACGCTTTCGACCCCCCATTTGACACCGCACGTCACATCCTGGCCAACTGCATGAAGGCAAAAATAAATAATTAGAAGATTGGAGGGGCGCCTGGGTGGCGCAGTCGGTTAAGCGTCCGACTTCAGCCAGGTCACGATCTCGCGGTCCGTGAGTTCGAGCCCCGCGTCAGGCTCTGGGCTGATGGCTCGGAGCCTGGAGCCTGTTTCCGATTCTGTGTCTCCCTCTCTCTCTGCCCCTCCCCCGTTCATGCTCTGTCTCTCTCTGTCCCAAAAATTAAAAAAAAAAAGAAAAAGAAGAAGATTGGACCAGAAGGACAAAACTATCAGGGCACCTGGGGGGCTTAGTCAGTTGAGTGTCTGACTCTTGATTTCTGCTCAGGTCATGATCTCAGGGTCGTGGGATTGAGCCCCGAGTTGGGCTCTGAGTTCAGTGTGGAGCCTGCTTGGAATTCTGTCAGTGGGAACCCTCTTGCACTGCTGGTGGGAATGCAAACTGGTGCAGCCGCTCTGGAAAACTGTGGAGCTTCCTCAAAAAATTTAAAAAAAATTAAGAACTACCCTACAACCCACCAATAGCACTGCTAGGAATTTACCCGTGGGATACAGGAGTACTGATGCATAGGGGCACTTGAACCCCAATGTTTGTAGCAGCACTTTCAACAATAGCCAAATTATGGAAAGAGCCTAAATGTCCATCAACTGACGGATGGATACAGAAGCTGTGGTTTATATACACAGCGGAATACTACTTGGCCATGATAAAGAATGAAATCTGGCCTTTTGTAGCAACGTGGATGGAACCGGAGGGTATTATGCTGAGTGAAATAAGTCAGTTGGAGAAAGACAGATACCATGTTTTCACTCATAGGTGGATCCTGAGAAACTGAAAAGACGACCATGGGGAGGGGGAGGGGGAAAATAGTTACAAACAGAGAGGGAGGGAGACAAACGATGAGACTCTTAAATACAGAGAACAGACTGAGCGTTGATGGGGGGGGGGGGGGGGGGAGAGGGGAGAGTGGGTGATGGGCTTTGAGGAGGGCGCTTGTTGGGATGAGCCCTGGGTGTTATATGTAAGTGATGAACCACGGGAACCTACCCCAAAACCAAGAGCACACTTTACGCACTGTATGTTAGCCAACTTGACAATAAATTGTATTAAAAAAAAAAAAAAAAGGAATTCTCTCTCCCTCCCCCTGACCCCTCACCCACTCACACGCATGCATGCACACACTCTCTCTGGGAGAAATTAAAAAAAAAAAAAGACAAAACAATCTATTCATAGCCAGCTTTATTGGTTACATTAATCATAATCTATTTTTTAAGAAACTACGAGAGCAAGCAAATTTAGCAAGATCACGGATACAAATTCAATACAGAATGACTGCATTTCTGTATTTTAACAGCAAAAAGTTGGAAAATGTAAAAACTAGGACTTACTTTAAAAACACATCAAGTAGGAATAAACTTTAAGATGGGCGAGACCTGTACACTGAGAGCTCAAAAACACCGCTGAGAAGTTTGAAAAGGCCTAAAGAAATGAAAAAACATACTGTATTTATGGCTGAGAAGACTAACTACTGAAAGATGTTAGTTCTCTCCAAGAAAACCGAGTGGATTCAATTTAATTCCAGTCCAAATCCCAACACAATTTTTAAAAATATGTATTGACAACTCAGCGTGCGCGCACACACACGTGCACACAGAAATGCAAAGGTGGATAGTCAAGATGACCTTGAAAAACATCAAAGCTGAAGGACTCACACTATGTGATTTAAAGCTTCCCCAAAAAGGGGCGCCTGGGTGGCTCCGTCGGTTCGGCGTCCGACTTTGGCTCAGGTCATGAGCTCGCAGTTCATGAGTTCAAGCCCCACGTCAGGCTCTGTGATGTCAGCCCGGAGGCTGCTTCGAATTCTGTTGTTTTTCTCTCCCTCTCTCTCTCTGCCCCTTCCCTGCTCACTGTCTGCCTGTCTCTCTCTCAAAATAA
Organism: Panthera uncia; assembly: GCF_023721935.1. Lineage (NCBI taxonomy): Eukaryota > Metazoa > Chordata > Mammalia > Carnivora > Felidae > Panthera > Panthera uncia. The sequence goes on along the minus strand of NC_064812.1, from coordinate 2,707,001 downwards.
ATAAATAACCATTTAAAAGAAAAACCAGACTGACAGAAAATATTTACAATGCTATATCTGCCAAAGACGTAGATCCATAAAATATAAAGAGCCTCTACAAATCAATAAAAAGTCAAACTACTCAATTTGAAAATGGGCAAAGGACCCTTTACCAATGAGGATATATGGATGGCCAATTTGAAAAGATGCTTAAAAAACATGAGTCATTAGAGAAGACGTATTAAACCCCGATGAAATACCACCTGATATTCATTAGAATGGTTAATATTAAAGAGCACAATCACGAATATGGATTAGGGTATGAAGCAAATGAACTTACCGTGTATAACAGTAGTAACTCACTGCTGCACAAAAATAGCATAACCACTTTGGGAGAACTGCCTGCCAGTTCCTTATGGGCACATACCTACCCTACAAGCCCACAATTCCATACCTCGCCTACCCAAGAGGAATGAAAACCTAGGTGTACAAAGAGACTCTTGAGACTATATTCACAGCATCTTTATTTGTTTTTTAACATTTATTCATTTCTGAGAGTGAGAGAGAGCATGAGCGGGGGAGGGGCAGAGAGCAAGGGAGACACAGAATCGGAAGCAGGCCCAGACTCCGAGCTGTCAGCACAGAGCCTGACACGGGGCTCGAACCCACAGACTACAAGATCACGACCTGAGCTGAAGTCAGACGCTTAACCGACCGAGCCACCCGGGCGCCCCGCAGCATCTTTATTTGTAACAGCCCTAAACTGGAAACCCCCATCAACCAGAAAATGGATGTGGCATGTCCTTACAGTGGAATACTTACTCTACATCAGTGAAAGGGGACTGACCCGCTACGCACCCAGCAGTGTGGACAACTCTCCGAAGGAGTGTGCTGAGTGGAAGCAGCCAGACAGAAGGGCTACCAACTGTAGGAGTGTATGTTTCCACTCATATGAAGTCCAAAACAGACAAAACCGATGCACGGTGACTGAATTTCATGGCAGTGGTTCCTGACGTCTAATGTCATCGGTCTAAGTGTAGGGTGGGACTGAATTCGAAGGCATCAGGAGAACCTTCTGGAGTGAAAGGGATGTCCTGTGCAGACTTTACGTTAGTTACTCTGGGGTGTGCATATGTCAAAACTCGCACTCTCACACGCCTCTGTGCCCGTCGCTGTAAGTTCACCTCAATTAAAAACCACAACAAAAAAAAGTCACTATGGATCCTATAAGCTATTGGGAGAGATAATACGTGGATATTTCAAATTGGATGCCAATAAATTTGACAACTCGGCTGGAACGACAACAGTATTTGAAAGGCACAAGCAACCAAAGCTCATTCCAGAAGAAACAGAGAACCTGGGGAGCCCTCTATTGAACCAGGAGATTGAACCCATCCCTTAAAACCTTCACATGAAGAAAACTTGACAGAGAATTCGCCGATGAGCTCTCCCAAACATACGGGGAATAAATATAAATTCTATGCTAATTTTTTTTTCATAAAAACAAGAAGAGTGAACACTTTGCCGTCTCATTATGAGCCCAGTATTACCTGGCTACCAAAGCCAGACAGGACATTACAAAGGGAACAAACAGAACCATTTCGTTTCATGAACCTTAAATCTTTAATAACATTTTAGAAATTCGATTCCGGCGATAAATAACAAGGACAATACCTACGACCAAGTGGAATTCATCCCAGGAATGCAAGCCTGGTATGTAACATTCGAGACCGGCTGATGGATTCACCCTATTAACAAACTCAGAAAGAGAAACCACCTGTTCATCTCAACAGACTCAGAAAGCACACGTGACATGATGCAGCGTCCACGCACGACGAAAGCTCTCCGCGAGCCGGGAACAGAGTGTCGGCTCAATCAGGAGCCACTACAACGGCCCCACAGCAAACACTACACTTAACGGCCAAAGACTCCACCTCTCCCTCTCGATTCAGGAACAAGGCACTCTTCTTTCCCTCGGAGACTAGGAGAAAATACTCGAAAAATATTTACCAGATGAAGGACCTGAGGCAAAAAGTCCAGCTGGACATTCCACTCCGGAAGATGCACAGATGGCAAACACGGGAAGGAGGCTTCACGTGCAAGGATGTGCTCACCACAGCCAGAGCGAGACCGCGTGTTACACGAGCCGGTTTCAGCTGCACTGGCCAGAAGCCGGCCACGAGGTGAAGCACCTAGGACCCTCGGTCATTGCCAGGGGCGTGCGGAGCCCCACTGGGAAACATAGGGCGGCTTTTCATAGAGTTAAAATCTACACACCCACAGGACCCAGCCATCCCTCTCAGGCACTTCTGGAAGAGAAGGGAACACCCAAAGTGCTCAGCTGTGCACCGCGGTTTCGGTCGTAATAACCACAACGTACAAACAGTCTCCGTGTCCGTGAGCTGAATGGATAAGCACACGGGGTGGCATGCTCGTTTACCGGGGCCCTCATCAAGGTAATGATACCTGAAATTACGTGGGTCTCAAAAATTCTATACCGAACGAGAGAAACTGTGCACAAAAGCCGTCCCCGCCGTGTGATTCCACGTCCACGAACTCGAGGCAACGATGGTGGTGACGCAGAGCAGATCCGTGGTTGTTACACTTGAGAGGTGGCAGGAGGCATGCCTACAACAGGGAACACGTGTTGCCGTGAACGTGTGTGTGGAGGTTTTTGCCTGAACGCGTGTTTGCACGTTCTCTGGGGCGCACCCCTTGGCGTGTTCGAAACTACTGGGTTGTACCACAGCTGTGCGTATGTGCAAGCTTTTGAGTCACTATCGATCACGATTACAGAGGTGGATGCCATTATGTTGGTCCGAACGTACCAAGTTGTGCATTTAGTATTGGTCAATCTTGGGGACGCCTGGGTGGCTCAGGCGCTCGAGCGTCCGACTCTTGATTTCGGCTCATGTCATGATCCCACAGTTTGTGAGTGTGAGCCCCACGTCGGGCCACACGCTGACACTGCACACAACCTGCTTAGGATTCTCTCTCCCTCTCCCTCTGCCCCTCTACCACTTGTACGTGCACGCTCACTCGCTAGATTTAAAAAAATTTTAATTTCTTAAAATGATTTTTTAAAATAAAAATCAAGCCGGTCAATCTTATTGCATGTAAATTATACCTGAATAAAGCTAATTTTTAACACACACACACACACACACACACACACAAATCTTGTCACATGGACAAGGTGACGCCACATCTCTACTCACTCTGTACGGTGTAGACCCAGCCAGGTCCCGAGTCTCCCGTGCCTGTTCCCGGAGGACCGCCTTCCAACAGGTAGATCGGGGTGGGGTGTGTCCGTTGCCTCCGGATCCGCCTCTGCAGGGATCCTCTACCTCTGCGTGGCACCGCGAGCACTTCAGATCGCGCCTCCTTTTTCAGTCGGATTCTGTCTGCTTTCCATCCTTCCAGGACTCCCGCCCTTGTCTGAGTGTATGTGTGTATATGTTTCGTTTCACTTCTAAGAGCCTGGAATATGACACTGTCCACCTTTCGGTATCTCCCAGAGCGGTTTCCTGACCTAAAAATTATAATACGGTCTCCTCCCCTCCATTTGTTGGAAGAACCAAGTACCATAATGATGAAAAGAGCCGTGCAAATGGAAGCAAATAAAAAGCTGATAATTACAGCTGATGTGTTCTCCAGACTGAGCTAACAGCCAGCTGTGCGACCTCATGAATAATTGAGCTCTTTTCACAAACTGTTCTTGTCTACATACACCCTACTTGAGGTGTCCCACTCTGCCCAGGAAAATCCTCAAGCGCGCCACCCAGAAAAATTACATTACTGCTGTGTCTTTAGAAAGACGGATGTGATATACACAGGTAAACAGATAAAGAAAACTTCACTTTCTAACAAACACCCCCCACCCGCCCACCCCCCGTTTATCCTGTTAGAAGGATGTAGTGCCCCTAGCTGGGGCACCTGAGTGGCTCAGTCGGTTGAGCATCCAATTCTTGATTTTGGCTCAGGTCGTGATCCCAGCTTTGTGGGATCGAGCCCCGCAACAGCACCGCGCTGAGCTTGGAGCCTGCTTGGGATTCTCTCTCCCCCTCTGCCCCACCCCTGCTCGCGCTCTCTAAAATAAAAATAAAAGTCGCAGACCTACGTGTGCTAACAAGATGATTAAATATCCCGCTAAACAGAACACGCAGACTGCAAACCCTGCGGTGCCTGCGTTTTTGTGGAAACAGCCGATTCTGCGGTGGTGCGAAGGGGGAGGCGCGGCCTTTGGGCGGCAGGGGGCGCTGTGGCTGCGGGCGTGCAGGAGCCCTACGCGCCTCTCCCCCCAGCCCCGCCCAGCGCCCCCGCCCCCGCCGTGGAGCCTTTGAACCAACCAACCTGTGGTCCCGGGTCAGAGGCGGCCTTGGGCCACCCCCACCCCCACCCCCCCCCATTTCCTCTGGGGCCGAGCAGGGGTGGCAGCAGCTTCCGCAAAGCAGGGCCCCACCCGGCCTGAGGTGCAGGCACCCCAGCCCCGCGGCCTGGCTGCTTACCTGTGTGGCTGGAGGTGCCTGCCAGACCTGCGGCCACGCCAGCCCGGGACCCTAGCACTGGATGGGCCGTGACAGGGCCAGTGACGCGTGACCAGCCATGCAGCACACAGGGTGGGCGTCCTCCCAGGCAGGCTGGGCCAGAGCCCTCAACCTGGACCAGGAGAGGCGGGCAGAGCCGAGACCTCCTCAGCTCTGGCAGAGGGAGCTGGACTTGGGGGGGGGGCGGGGGCTGAGTGAGGCCCCTGCTGGGGTTCCAACGTGGGCCCCCAGGTTTGTGAACTCGGGGGCTGGGATTCCGGAGACTTCAGGGGCCCATACTCAGTCCACACTTACTGGCAAGCCTTGGGGCTCTCTGCCCGCCCCCCACCGGACTCACGCAGGCTGGGGGGTGGGCAGGGGCAGCCCCGGGTCCCCAGCCCAGACACAGGGAGGGGCCCTGGGTAAGTGACACAGACACACCCACATGGTCACCTGGTAGGGAAAAGTTTATTACGATTTAACCACAGAGTGACAGCAAAACAGACACAAGGGGCCCTGGTCACAGGCCAGGAGGAGGCAGAGCGTTCCACAAACAGAACCATGTGCACAACAGAAATGAACACACAAGCCGAGTATACACCTGAAAACAAGCACAGAACCAGAGGCTCTGTGCACGGACACACACACACCAGGCCACTCTGGCCACCGGATGGAAAGGTTAACGTGCGACACTACACTCTGCTTTATGATCCCCTTTCCCCATAAAACATGTGTTTAACACACACACACACACACACACACACGACGTCGTTGCTAAATCAGCAAGAGCTGTTACAGTGCTCCAACTTAATAAGTTGATAAAAACAAGTTGTCCCGTGGCCAGTTCACAATGGAACTAAATAGTTTTGTTCCGAGAGGCCTGGGGAGTGTCTCTGGTAACAAGAGGCATTTCCGACAAGCAGGTCCTTCTGCCACCAAGAGGCAGTCTCGGTTCGCAGCACATGGAGGGCAAGGGGATTCAGCAGACGGTGGGGGGGGGGGGGCAGGTGGGGACCCCCCTCTCCAGGAGGTCCCCGGCGCCAGGCTGGGGGTTTGGGCCAGGAAGGTGGCAGCTGGCTTCCTGAGGAGGTAATGTGACGGGTGTCCAGGGTTGTGCCGAGCCGACCGCTCCCAGTGGGTGCCGGGCCAAGTACCCCGCTGGCCGCCCCTCAGGAGCGCCCAGGGAGGGGGCCATCGGGGCAGCCCCTCCCAGCCCGGAAGCCGGTAGGAAGATGGATGGCCTGTCTCAGAAGCAGCCGCCTGCAGATACAACACGAAGAAGACAGCGGCAGCCTCCCGAAGGGGGGGGGGGGGGGGGGACCGGCCGCAAGGGCACCCGCCTCACTGAAGGTGGACGGGAGCTCGGTGAGAAGCCGCGGCCTGGGGCAAGGGACGTCTGGGTGTGTCTTTCCCAAGGTGACCTGCTGTGTGTTTTACAAACTTGGGTCTGTGACAGGCGTCACCCGTCCTAGCTGCTGCGTGAACCATTAGACACAGAACAGTTGGTACCTTGCGAAGTACTTTCCAAACGTGCCCCGTGAGCATCACAGGCTGCCAGGCGGGGCCTGTGTCACCTGGGGAGGCTGGAGGGAGAGCCCTGCTTTGTATGGCCCCTCCGAGAGCTTCCACTTTGGGGATCTGGGGGCAGGAGACCCCCTGGTACCTTTAAGAAAGGGACCTGAGCACTGTCTGCAGCCTCCGAGCCTCTGATGAGGGCCTGGCCGTCTGGCCTGCCCACCTTCAGGGAACACTGGTCTCAGCACTCCCCCAGCGTGGCCCCCGGAGGCTCCAGGACCTTCAAGGGCGGGTGTCTGAGGGGCAGCGGACAGCGGCTGGCACGCTCGGCCCTCCAGCCACCCGGAAGGTCACAAAGGCCCTCTGCCCATGGAGCAGGGACGGAGGGGCGCTCCAGCAGAGGGTAAAGACCTCAGCTGCACGTGTGTGGGTCATTTCCTGGAGAGATCCTTTCCTCAGTTGACTTCTACAGGCAACAAGCCCGTCTACACTACACGGCAAGCAGCTAAACCAAACGCCTGCCGACCGAGCTCGGAGCCCTCTGACCCGTGCCCACAAACCCCGGGGCCACCGCCAGGCCGGCTCCGCCTGTCCCCGGCACCCACACCCGCAGGCCCACCCCATGGGCGCTCGCGGCCTGTCCAGCCACCAGACACAGAACCCTCCGAGTCACCGGGCTGAGGGTCCCCCCCGTGTCCGCCTGAGGAACATACGGCCTTACGAGACACACGCCCCCGGGGTGCACACCAGCCACAGCGTGCAAACAGCCAGGCCCCTCAGCTCTTAAGACACAGGTGAAGACACTCAGGCTTCCGAGTCCCTGCAAGGGAGGGCGGAGGCACACCTCTGTTCACACCCGGAGCAAGGGCCCAGGAAGGCAGCTGCGGGGACCGCCTCTGATCCAAACCACAAGGTGCGTCCCCTCCCCTCGCAGGTCTGTGCACAGACCGGACCTACGGAGTAGGAGTAAGACACCCTGGTCATCAACACCCCAACGGCTTCAAAACCTTTAAATCTCCGCTGAAGCGCAACCACCTTCCTTCTGCGCTGAGGTGTGTGTGCCCCGTGCTGTCGCCGGGAGGGGCGCATGACTACTCTTCCGACAGTGGCTTCAACGAAGCGTTCTTTGGGGGCTTTGCTATTTCAGATCACGGGGAAGTTTAAGGCTGGGATCTCCAGAGTTAACCTGCGTTCTCAATGGTGGTCCCACCCTGAGCGCCTCGCACCTAAAAACCAAGTCCCAGCCAAGCCCCTCGCGTCCAGCCGTCCGTGAGCACCGGCCACAGGTGAAGGAAGGCGGGCTGGCGGGGGAGGGAAGGGGGGGGCGCGGCAGGCGTTTGGTTCATTTCAGGTCTTGATTCGGGGCCGTTCTCCCCCCACCCGTACCCCCCGCCGCCCACTCTTCTGGCTGTCGGAAGACCCCCAACCACGGTCCCCGAGAACCAAAGCGGGAGGACCCACCGCCGCAGGGCCATCGGGGGACACGGGTCGAGCTGCGAACGGGGACCCGCCAACGGCGCCTGGCCGGGGGCTCACGCGAGTGGCTGGCGCTTCGCGTCGATGCCGGCACCTTCCAGCGGCACGACGGACATTCCCCGTCGGAGCTCAACGTTCACGAGGCCAGCGGGTCTGAACGCAGAGAAAACGCTCACGTCTTCATGCCGGTTCTCTGAGGTCCGGGGCTCCTGCGTGGAAGGGGACCGACGCGGGCAGGCGCCACAGCTCCACAGACACAAAACACAACCCACCCGCACGCGCCACCGGCGGCCAGGAGGCTCGGCACGACCAGGGGCCGGCCAAGTACGCTACACGGCCATTCTTTTGAATACACAGAAAATTCAAGTAATTTATTTAAAAACTGTTTAGTCTCATCTTGAAATATATATATATAGATATATATTTGCTTTAGAATGATCATATTGCAGCATGGTTCCTCATGCATCTTAAAGTTCTTTATTTAAAAAAACTTGAGGCAGCAAAGTATCACCACTGTCTGTGTCCAGGTGACACCAGGAGGCTGAGACTGACCATTCCAAGTAAGAGAAGCAGAAACCGCTGAGTTATAAAGAGACTGTGGTTTGAAAAGCATTTCCAAGTAGCTGCAGCATCTGATGACCGCACTTCCCCCAAGTCCGCGTCTGGCTCATACGCGGAAAGCAGAAACGGGGCAGAGTCCTCCGGGGGGGGCGGCCCTTCCTTCCGTCCCGGACACCTGGCAACCGTTCGGGTTCCGGCGTCAAGCGGGGTGAGCAGGCGAAGAGGTCAGAAGAGGTCAGAGGCGGCCCAGCAGGAGCTCACACGCCCGGGGCCGCCGTCCCACACACCCGAGGTAGGCCTGGCGGCAGGACCCAGGGGGCGAGGCCACTCCCGGAGCTCTGCCCTCATGATTTCCCCAGCAAACGGTTTAAACACGAGTCAAAGTGCAATGAAGAGCCCACAACCTCTCCGGGGAGCTTCGGACAAAGACGACGGGGTCGGGGGGTGGGGGGTCGGGGGTCGGGGGTCAGGGGTCAGGGCACGGACACGCGCGTGCACCTGCCTGGACCCCGCCTCCCCTGGGCGCTGGTGGGGGGCGGCCGCCGCCTCCCGCTGCCCAGAGGCAGGGCTGCCCCACGCACCATCTGTCAGAATCTCTGAGGACAAATGGAAATGCTGTTTCTCCTAAGAAAACCAGTTTTGAAAGGAAAACTTTTCTTCTAAAATAATCATAAAGGAAAATACTCTCCAATAGCTGCAGCACCAACAAGACAGGAGATCTGACAGAACGTCCAGATACCTGCAGGCGTCCAGAGAGAACGTGATAAAGAGATTTTAGTCCCGGACTGCGTGGCTGCCACCTGAAGTACTCAGGTAACAAACGGCAAAGGACAGCAGGTTATTTTGGTTTTTAAATTGTAACCTTAGAAATGAACATCTTATTTTTGTCTAAACTGCTTGTCGCTATTGTAAATCTGGTTTATAATTTAAAAACATGCAGAATAATATACCTGCAGAATGAAAGAGGTGAAATTACAAGATCTCTTTCAATTAAAAAAAAAAAAAAAAGATTTCAGATGATTTTCTTTAATCGTGGACAAAGTAATTAACGTGGTGTTTTTGCCTAGCGGCCCGACCCTACCCTACAGCTACCGCGTCTCCACCCGTCTCGAGAAGGAACTCTGGCTCGAGCGAGCGCCCCGCCCGCCACCCCCCCTGGAATGTGCGCGCGCAGGGGTGAGGCTCAGACCATCGACTCCGTCTCCACCTTCCTCGGCTGGCCCTCCTTCCTGGTCAGCCTCAGGACGGTGGGCTTCTCGCCGCCGCCCCCGCTCTCCCCCGAAGGCTGGGAAGACAGGCCTCTCTGCTCTTCCTTGACCTCTATCGACACGTCTGGGTAGATCACCAGGAACGTGGCCGTCAGGAAGCCCAAGAAAGAGCCCACGGAGGCCACCATGGGGATGACGCGCACGGTCCCGACGGCATCGACCACACCCCCGAGGGCGGACGCCACCAGGATCTGGGAGATGTACACCTGGCAGGAGAGGATGGCACAGTCTATGCCAAAGCCACGCTTGGAGCTCCCGGGGCTGTGGTGGACGTACTGCAAGAGAAGAGAGCGGGACAGTGAGGGCCGTGGGGCGGTCGAACCATCAGCCAACATGCCCGTGGCTTGAATATTAGCTCAGAAGAGTCTGGAAACGCAACTTGCCTTCCTCTCAGCTGCTTGGCGACCACTCAGCCTGTCTCCCCGACCCCGTCCCACTTCTATTCAACACTGTATTGGAGGTTCTGGCCATTGCAATAAGGCAAGGAAAATAAATAAAACGTATTAAGGATTGGAAAAGAAAAAATAAATCTCATTATACGCGGATGATGTGATTGGAAATGAAGTCCAAGAGAATCTATCGGTATGCTGTAAGAATTAACAGAAAAACATACCCTATCTGTGGACAGAAAGGCTCATCATTGGAATGTTTTCAAGTCTCCCCAAATTGATCGATGCGATCAGTGTGTTTCCAATTAAGCCCAGAAGCTGATTCTAAACATTTAGATGAAAAGTCAGGGGTCAAGAACGCCCAAGACGATCTTAAGGAAGAACAAAACTGGAGGACGCACACTACCAGCTCCTGGGTCTTATCACAAAACGACTTAGAACAGGGTAACCCTCGTCTGAGGACAGACCGACCGACGGAAGAGATACAGGGAGCAGAAACACCACCCCCCACCCCCGATGGGGACCCGACGTAGGACAAGGACGCCACCAGAGTGCGGGTGGGGACCACGCGACCCTTAACGTTAAGCGGCTACCCGTCCGCGGGAGAACGAGGTCACACTCTTCTGCCTCAAACCACACACACGCACCCTGCATCCCAGGCGGACCGCAAGCGCGCACGGGACGAGGGCGCCGCCAAGGCCACCGCCAGCGGAACAGAGCGATACCCGCGGCCATTCGGTGCCAGGGGCAAAGGACTAAAGAACCGCCCTCTGCAAGCACAGGAGGGAAGCTCGGGTGTGAAGTAACAGCAGACGTTCCAGGCACAAAAGGTTCAGACACTGGCCAGGGGGCTGCGTGGTGCTACAGCCGCTGGGCCGAGGGCCAGCGTCACACGGCGGCCTGGTCTGCGCCGCTTTTTCGAATTTGTTGCCCAAAACTCCACTGAGCTGTTCATTCACAGCCTGTGCTCTTTTTTCTGTAGTCACGTGATATGCTTTGACCCAAAAGCTTATTTAACAAGTAACGCTGTGATTTCGATTTTCGTTAGTTTGGTATTTGGCAGGTACCTAATCACGGTGGATTAATTTTGCTTTTATAATTGCCCAAGGGAAGATTAAACACAGTCTGGGTGTAGAGGGCAAGAAACAGGAGCTTTTCGGGGTTTCTTCCTTCACTTTCAGGGTCATGGTCTACACCTGCACTGAGGCCACTGAGCACTGTGAAAGACGGCTGGTCTGAAATGAGAGGTACTGTATGCACGTGGGGATAACGGTTTTGGAGGTGCTGAGATACAAGACTATGCTGCTGAAGGGACTTCACCTCTTTCCTCCCTGTTTACACACAGCCACTCCAATGAGGACCGACCCAGGCGGCTCACGCTCTACTGGACGGGACATGGTGCCCCGGCTCCCCTCCGCAGGGGTCTGTGAGGGGATGTTAGGGGGCAGGCAGCCTCCCAGGTGCCCGACCCAAATCCCTCAAGAGGCAACCGACGCCCCCAGGCAGGTGCCAGGTGGGCCAGGCCACTGCAGGAGCAGATCCTTCGTAGCCAGGAAGCCTGTGCCCCGGACCGACCCGAGCAGGTGGCAGCTTCGCCGGTCCCTTCAGGACCAAAGACCGGGGCGGGGGATCGTCCATACCCCAAATGTCTCCCAAGTGCAAGGTGCGGAGCTCTGCCTACAGATGTGTGGAGAACGAACGTGGGCTTTGGAGCCGAATGGGTCTGACGCTCTGGCCTGGCGTACCTTTCAGGCTGGTGACCTTGCGCCCCAGTGCCTCATCCACGGCACCCCTCCCATCCGCCGCCCCCAGGACGCACCTCCTTGATGTCGTGGTACTGCCCGAGCAGGGCGTAGGGGCAGTAGGAGATGCTCATGGAGACGATGCCCATGGTGCTGATCATGATCATGGCGACGTAGACGTCAGCAAACATGGCCATCACGGCCGTGCCGATGGAGAAACCCAGCGTCCCCAGCACGTAGATGACCCTGATGCTCAGGTCGTAGTTGTCCAAGTACTTCTGTAACAGGGCTGTGGAGACAGCGTGGCCACGGGACAGTGACCGACAAGGCCCTCAGCCGGACACTCGCCTCACTCCTGCCGGGCTCCCTCCACTGTCCCTGGCCACCTCTGCCACCCCGAGGCCCTCCTCCCACCACACCGCTGCCCGCTGGCCCCCACCACGCTCGCAGCTCGCCCCTGTGCCTCCCTCAACTCCCGGGGGCTCCAGCATCTCAGAAGGAAGTCCGCCCTCTGGGTCCCAGAGCCCGTAGCCACTTTCTGCCCTGCAGGCCGGCTTGGGCCCAGACCCTTCCCACCAGTGCAGACCCACTCGCTGGCCTTCGCCAGCCTCATGCCCAGTCTTGATTTGGAATCTCAAGTTGTGGCTCGTTTCCTCACAGGAGAAGCCTGGGTCCAGATGGACAGACTCCTGCTCACTCTTCCTGACCCAACGGCTTAATGTCACCTCCCCCATGAAGGGTCTCCGGTGCCTTCCTGGGAACTCCTCTGACAGAGCATGGACGGTGCTGCCTGTTGGTCAGGCTGGCTTCCCGCTGCCTTGTGGCCTTGACCTTGGAAACCCTCAAGTCCAGGCCGGGCTGACAGGAAGCTGGAGGCCTCCTCCACGGTTTGGAGTAGAGAGTGGGCAGGACCCAGACCAGACCTGGTTAGGAGACCCCCGACCCCGACTGTGCCCCACGTCCAGAAGGTGTGCCAGGGCACGCTGCTCCCAGGAGTGAAGCCCGTCCCCTCCCTCCTCACAGACAAAACCGCACCTCCAGGGAAAGGCCTCTGCTCTGCGACAGGCTGCTCCCACAGCCGCAGGCCCCAAACGCGCCTCACGCCTCCACTCCCGGGCTCACGGGGACAGCGCCTGCAGGGCCCACCATCGCCCCGAGCCTGGCCCTGTCCAGAGCCCCCCTGTCTGAGGAACCCCTGGACAGGAACTAGCACGCGGAGAGCAGCCCGTGTGGGGTCTCGGGACGCCCAATCCTAGACTCTCAGGTGCAGGACGCTGTTGCCCCCACATGGGGACCGCTTACCTGAGCAGATCGCGCCGGTGGCCGCGTAAATCACCAGGCCCCAGCACCCCAACTTCACGCCGGCGTTGTAGGCCTGCCAGGCGGTCGAGTTGGAGGGGGCCTGTTCCAGAAATGAAACCGGGGATCAGGGCGGCCAGGAATCACGTGCCATACTCTTTGGGGAAAGGAAGTCACTTTCTCTCTCAACTGCAGGCTAGCCGTTTGCTTTGAAACCAGCGACAGATACTACCCACGATGGGACGCTCGCCACAGTACGGCTGCTCGCAGCGGGTCTGCAGCCCCTCCCAGCCTCACGCCTGCCCTGCAGGGCAGCTGGAGGGTGAGGGAGCGCGTGGAGGCGGGGCCGTCTGGCCCAAGTCCAGGCAACACAGCACAGGCCTGAGCCAGGCCACAGGGGACAGAGGCGGGTCCCGGCCGAGCCCGGAGCAGCGGGTCCCGGTCTCCAGCCACCACCATCTGGGGCAGGGTCTGTGCACGGCAATCGGGCCCGGGAATGGCTCCTCCCCCGTGGCGCCCTTCTGGACCCCTAACCACGGCACCAGGAGCACGCGCCAGCCGATGCCCACCGTGGGCCTGCCCCCCCGGCCGCAAGGGCGCCGGGGCACCAAGGGGGAGCGGGCAGCGGACGCAGCCTCCCCGACGCGGTGCGCCGGGCCGTCGGCACTGCCGGCTGCCCCCGGGTCGCCGTCCCTCCCAGCCCCAAAGCGGGGCCCCGGGCACTCACCTTGGGGTCCCCTTCGAAGATGACCTGGCCCATGAAGTCGGTGTAGAAGACGGCCTCGGCGATGACGGAGAACCAGGTGAGCAGGTGGCAGAGGCACAGCCGCGTCAGCTCCTTGGGCATCTTGAGCATGGACAGCCAGAGCAGCCGCACGGTGGTCTCGCCCTCCCCCTCCTCGCTCTCCGTGTCCCCGCTGGAGGTGGTGGCCCCGCTCTGGTTCCGGTGCCGGCACCGCTGCCGCTGCTGCTTCTGCAGGTCGTATAGGTCGCTCATGCTGCGCGAGGGCTTGATGAGGACCACGGCGTTGGCCCTTCGGTAGCGGTAGCAGTTGGACCCGATCTTGCCGTAGTAGGAGAAGGTGCTGGAGGCCTGCCGGTGGAACATGTGCCTCCGCCGCTTCATGGAGCCGGACGTGGCCGTGGGTTTCGGGGCCACCCTGGTGTAGCCCCCGAGGCTGTCCTTCGGGGGAGAGCCACTCCCATTGGGGACTTTGGCTTCGTTCAAGTGATTATCGAGCAGCGTCGCATCCTCCTTTGCGGTTTCCCTGAGCACGGAGGCCAGGCGGTACAGCCTGGTCCAGGGAAGCTCCTGGCTGCTGCTGCGGGGGGTGCTGGGGTAGGAGCCGTCGTGGAAGATGGAGGGCTCGATGTCGGGCAGGAAGGGCAGCTCGGGTTCCAGGTCCAGGGCGGCGTCCGGCACGTGCAACACAGAGTCGCTCTTGCTCCGCACCATGTCCACACCCAGGAAGTCCAGGGAGAGCTCGTGCTCGGACTGCACCTCCTCCGGGAACAAGGCGACGCCTCCATCCAGAACATTCACGGGGGCGGCGGGGGGCAGGGTGCCGGCCGCCTCCCCACCCCGCTCTTGCGGGGGGGCTGTACTGCTCTTCCTCGATGCTGAACAGGTGCAGGGCCACCGACACCACAAAGATGATGGCCGCGAAGAAGAAAAGCACCTGGTTCTGCGTCCGGAACCAGTCGCCCAAGAAGGTCTGGGTCCAGTCCAGCCCCCCCAGCACATAGCCGATGGCCCCGCCGAGGCCTGAGCAGGCGAGAGAGACAGAGGAAGCCCGTGAGCGGTGTAAGGTGCCTTGGCACCGCCTCCCGGAAGAAGAGGAGAGGCTAGGAAAGATCTAGAAGGTCTTTCACCCTTAATCACAGGCCAAGGGCGCCACTCATAGCTATGTTCTGGGTCAGCACAAGTTTGGGGGCTGGAAAGTGAGAAAATGGGAGGAAAAACAAGACAAGAAACTACAGCTGACCTATAGTCTGGCGTTTTGACCTAAGAGACTCCTGCCTAAGGAACCAGAAGCAGGTATCCACCAGGATAGGAAGCCGATGGTTGCCCACAACTCCGGGCAGTACTGACCGACACCCCTTAAGCTCAGGAAGCTGCCGTTGCCAACGGATATGAACGGTACCCAAATGCAGGGAGAGACTAGCACCGGCCTGCCCGCCACCTCGCCCACCAGCGGCTAGGTAAAGCCACGGCAGGCCATCGAGTCCACCCCGATATGCGGAGGAGGGCCTTGGGAACAGCCTCCCCACCCAACCCCCACTGGGTGAGGTCTGGGAGGGTGAGGGCCAGGGCTAGGGGTGGGGGCGCTCTCACCGGCAGAGAAGGCGTGGATGTTGAGGGCCATGTCCTGCTCCTCACTGTCCACCACATCCAGCAGGTAGGCACGGATGGGGCCCTCGGTCGCATCAGCGCTGAAATCCAGGATGACCACCCCCAGCACAGTGAGGACGATGCCAATGGGCTGCCGGCTGGGGACATCGCCGAGGGACAGACCTGACCGAACACATGGGAGCAGGCAGATCTCAGCCCCTCGGAGCAGACAGTCGCCTCCAAGAGGAGACAGAGGACACTGTCGCCTGGCCAGAAACGGGTGTGCTCCTTGGCACAGACTTTCAGGACAGAAGATGGGCTTTGTCTTGTCCATTTCTGTTATCTGCTGGGTTATTTTTTCCTCCCCAATCACACGGGCTGTCCGGCGAACCTGAGAGAGCTGACTTACGTTTACGTTTTGTGGCTAAGAGGAAAACGGGCCTTCTACCCACCTTCCCTGGCGAAGGAGGGCCACGTTTGAGAGCACTGACGGAGCGTCTGTGTGATACAGTCACACACCCACGTGCGCACACCGCGGGGGCGCTCCTTCTGTGCGTCCTGAGCGCGTGAGTGGCCTCCCCCGGCGTCCACACGCGCCTCCTCAAGCACGCACTGTGGTTTCGCACCTCCCGAAGGAGGATGGCTTGAGCCTGTCGCGGTTACTTTCCCATTTGCTTTAAGGAAAATTAAGCCTTGAAGGCCAACGCGGATCTTGTTTCGTAAGTCAGACTGCACCCAAGGAACCCGAGCAGAAACACGGGCTAACGGTCCTGCGTGCCGGTGACGGAAGTCGTGAAGCACTCGTCACCTCCCCCGGGAGTTTCAAGCGCGTTCTCGGGGCGGCCTGGGTGCGGCTCTGAGGAGCAACGCACGTGACCTCACTTCTGGCACAGTCTTTCCCTAAGTAGGCTGGAAGCGGCCAAAGGAAGCTACATTCACACACTGCATCGCACCTGCCTCGGGGGAGTCTGCCCTGAACCCCAGGACAGGCTGGCACCCTGTACCCGAGGATGTAGAGGTTGGTGGGGGTTGGGGGGGAGGCACACGACCTGGGGCCTGGGAACATATTAGCTGCAGCCACAAGCAAGCCCACTGCACAGGAGGCCCAGGGAGGATGCCCGGGAGAGTGTGAGCACGGCAAGTGACAGGGCAGCAGGCAAGGGGCCGGACTCCCGAGTCTCTGCACCGCCACGTTCCCCCAAGACCGCCCCACAGACACGGCCTCGGAGAAAGACACGACTTTCTCTCTGGGTAAAAGTGACGAAGGGACACACAATCTGCAGGCTGAAGGGGACAGCCCGAGAGAGCCCGCAGCCCCGGGCCCACAATTGACGGCAAAGCAGCACCCCCGGCCTTGGGGCCATAAGACGTCGCGGCTGGAGGAGGCCGCCCCGCACGGGGTGGCTGGGTGCAGCTCGGGGAAGCGTGTGCTGCCCGGTGCGGTGGTCCTTCCTCGACCCCAGCCTGTCCCCACACAGGCCTCTGAGTAACTGGGTGTGGCTCTCGCTACCCCAAAAGGTGTTCTGGGTGTTCCCACATCACTGATTTCCTTCTGCAGACCTGGGCCAAGCTCGCGTACGTCAGACCCAGATGAAGCCTCCGTCTTCAAAAGTCATTGCCAGAAAACAAGGTTTTTGTTTTTAACAGTTTTGACGGACTCCCTCAGGGCAAAAACTATTTTCCCACATACAGCTGCTTTAATTAAAAACAAAACAACAACAAAAAAGGCAGAACAAAACACGAGTACCCGAAGCAGAAAAACAAGCAGCGAACTGGGTCTGGACATTTTCAATACCAAGTCTGAGAAAAGGAGAAAACAAAGAAAGAATTTCTGAAATGATGCTGGAAACAGGACGTGGTGTCAGATAGGCATTAAAAGCTGGGTCACAACAGGAAATGCTTCCCTGTGAACAGGTTCCCACGGCTCCTCGGGCGGGGCCAAGTGTGCCCCGGGGGCGGGGGCGGGGCCCGGCCAGCCCCGGAAGCGCCGGGCCAGCCCGCAGACGGCCGGCCGGTCTCAGCGCCACGCGTGTTCTGTGGAGCGGAAAGCCACGCGCAGCCAGGAGGCGAGCGCACACAGTAGGGCGCGTGGCGTGGCGGAGGGGCACTTACCGATGGCAGAGCCGTTCAGGAAGAGCGCCACGCCCAAGAGCACGCCGATGCACAGGACCAGGATGAAAGGCCGCCGGCGGCCCCAGCTCAGGGTGCAGCGGTCGCTGGCGGAGCCGATGATGGGCGTGAAGAAGAGGCCGAGGACGGGGCTCAGGAACCAGGTGAGGCTGTAGTACTGCTCCGGAAGGCCTGCGGCAGACACACGGCGGGCTGTGACAGGTGCGCCCCGGGCACCGGGCGCACGCACACACGCGGGCCCCCGCCTGGTAGAGACCCCTCAGGGTAGAAGTGCCCACCTCCGAAGCAGGCAGCTCTGAAGACCGAATCCCAACGGGGAAGCACCAGGTGGCCAGAGGCCAGCACCCGGGCCTTGGAGCAGACGCCCCGGGACCCGCTGCTGCAGAGTGTAACAAGCAGAGCTGGGACCGGCCGTGCACACGTGGAGAACAGGCACCCCCGGGGCGCCAGCGCGGGGCCAGGCCCTCTCACACCACCCGTGCCATTCAGAGCCATCTCACAGGCACCGCACACAGTGTCCCCGTCAGCCCAGAACCGAGGCACACAGGGAACACGGCCCCAGAGTAGCAAGGACCCACCCTGCTGCCCTTCCGGGCCTCGTGGGCCGAAACCGATCCCCAGAGTCTCCCTGGGGGGCCACACAGCCACTAGCGTGCTACGCGACCCCAGCGGTGGGCTTCTGCGCGGCCACCGAGGAGCCAACGAGAGGGGGAGCATCGGTACGTGTTGAGCTGGAGCGAAGGTGCTCTTTCTGGCCCCTGGTACTCCCTCTCATCTAATCCCCCTCACCGCCCGGGGAGGTAGGGACTCTCGTGCCCATTTTCCAGGAGGCGACAGTGGCTAGGTAATCTGCCCTGGCCCCACAGGGACAAAGTAGGAGGCCCCTGCCCCCACTATCGCACAGACCCAACGCCACTGCCAGTGGAACGGCACGCTCGTGCGGCAGAGCCCGCATAGCAGCTGGGGAGCGCAACGCAGCGGTGCACGAGCCGGGCCCCGCACACGCCAGCCGCAGGAGCACACACAGGAGTGGGTTCCATTTACACGGAGTCGCTACTGGCAGAAGCCAGGGTGGCGGTCGCCCCTGGGAAGGGCAGGGGCTTCGGGGTCGGCCTGTTCTGTTCTTCATCTGGATGGGGCTCGCTGGTGACAGGTCACCCCGCTGGAGACTTCCGTCACGCACCTCTCCGTGTCCTACTTCAATGAAAAGCTCACTTAGAAAATGAAAGGTGCTTGGGCACGCCAGCAACCCCCGGGCTAGTGCCCCGAACCACCGCGGGCGCCGGGAAACGGGGTACCGGGGTGCATTAGAGCTAAACTCGTGTGGCAGGACGAAGCACCGCCCGCATCACCACCCACGTGCCCGCGCGCAGTCCACGATGCGAGGGGTCTGCTTTGACCTCTACGCCAAGAGAGCGCTAGGAAGGGTGGTGGACCGTGCTCCTGTTCCACGTGAGCAGAGACCGCGTGCTGCTGCTCCAGGGAACGAGAAGCTACGGGCGCTACGGTCTCTCGGCAGGCCTGGGGCCTCGCCCCTCCGCACCACAGGCGGGCAGAGGGGACAGTGACAGCCGCCCAGGCCGGCCCCCAGTGCCCACGTGCAGGAGCACGTGGTCCAGCAACGCGATCGCCGGAAAGGACCGCCGACCAAACCGCTCCGCGTGGACGACACAGCCAGCGTTTCACAAAGAGCGGAAAGCGTTCTCACCCCAGGGTACACGGACTCCGAAGGTGGCTTTTAAAGCGGCACAACTTCACCAACACCGACTGGCCTGGAGGCACGCGGCCCCTTGCAGAACCCACCCACGCGCACACCAGGCCACCTGCCACTCCTGGCCTCCCTCCCGCGGCCTGGCCCCGCTGCTTCAGGCACATGGGAGTGCGGTCTCTGCAGTCTCCCCCCCCACCCCCCTACCCCGCCCGGTTCCTGTTGCAGCTCTGAGGGGGGCACCCCCTAGAGGCCTCCCCACCCAGCCGGGCACGCCACTGCTGCTCTATTTCCCCACCTGCTGAGCCACCTGTACGGTGTACGTTCCTGAGAGTGGGGACTGGCTGACCTGTCCCTGCGTGGCAGGGGACCCACAGAGGGGCTCCCAGCTTGTCGTACTGCACCACATCCTGAGACGCACGCGTGGGGCCGGCCAGCCAACCCCAACCACCGACCCTCTCTTAACCCATCCCTGGGCCAGCCCACGACCCCACCCCCCCCCCCCCTCCCCCCCCCCCCCCCCCCCCCCCCCCGGCCAGTCCTGGGCGGCAGGCCGTCCCCGGAGGGCCCTCACCTGCCAGGCCTGCGCCTGCCCCAGGATACCAGATCCTTCCAAGAACCCGGGCCCCGAACAAGCCCTCGCTCTCCAGTGAGATGAAAAGTACTTCACCCGAGCACTCGTGTGGCGCGACCCCTCGGCCACAAGCCCTCCATCACGCTCCCGAGGTCTACTCTACCTGCTGTTGCTACGCTCACCCCCGCCGACAACAGATCTTGACCCATCCGTTTTCCACCCACCGTGTCCTATTTTAAGAGTGCTGCTCTTGGGGCGCCGGGGGAGGGGGGGCTCAGTTAGTTACGTGTCCCACTTCAGCTCAGGTCATGATCTCACGGTTCGCGAGTTCGAGCCGGGCACCGGGCTCGCTGTTCTCAGCACAGAGACTGCTTCAGCTCCTCTGTCCCCCTCTCTCTGCCCCTCCCCTGCTCATGCTCTCTCTCAAAAAGAAACACACACGAAAAAAGAAAAGGGTGTTGCCCTCAGACGGTACACATCAGAGGCTCTTCAACCGTTCTGCTGATCCCTTCTCACTGCAGTGTTTTGTCCACGTACGTGCAGGATGACTCCTTACACGGCTGGCACCACAGCGGCCACATTACTGCTTGCTTTCTGTCGGCCCCCTCCCTCCTGCCCACTTTTGGCTAAGCGGACTGAATGCTGTTTTGCTGCACTCCATTTTAATTTATACGCTGGCTTTTCAGCATTATTTTGTAAGCAGCCGCTCTGCAGAGTTCGTGGCACACTGGTTTCTCAGTCTGGGGGTGTCACGCAGCACCACAGCAAGAACGTTGCAAACGTCCGCGTGTGTTTGCCCCCAAGTCCCTTCACGCTACAGGCGGCACACGCATCACCTCTCCAGACAGCGTAAACCCCCGTCTGTGCTGTGGCTTTTGCTTTCGGCAGTCCTGCTTATTTCAAGGGAATGAAGAGGAAAATTCCTCTTTTATTTTTACCTCCCATTTAATCATTTCCGGTCTTCTTTCTCCCTTCCTTCCCAAAGACCTGAGTATTCACACGGTGCCACTTCCGTTCCGTCTGAAGGACCATCCTTGGGTGATTCAGCATTTTACAGAAATCTGTCGATGACAAATGTTCTGCTATTGTAACTAAAACCTCTTTATTTCACTTTTATTCTCAAAGGATATTTTGGCCTTTGGATAAAGAATTCTGGGTTAACTGCCCCGCCCCCCCCCCCCCCAAACTCTGAAGAGATCGAAGTTTCTGCAGAGAAGGCTGGGACATCCCGTGTGACCGGACATACGGAATGGGTCCTCTCTTCCTCCGGGCGCTTTCAAGGTGTTCTCTTTTTTGTTGGTTCTTAGCACCTTGACAACCATGAGCCTGAGCTAGGTTTCCTTTTTACTTCTGCCCGCAGTTCACGGAGCTCCGAGAATCCAGACATTGAAACCTTTCACCAAATCCGGGAAATCTTCAGTCATTTCTCCACACTGTGTGCCCCATCCTGGCTCCTCTCTTCTGGGACTCCAATCAGTCACGTGTCGGTCAGACCCGCTGCTTCCCGAGGCTCTGCTGGTTTCTGTTCCTGATCTCGTCCTCTCTGTTCTTCATCGCCAGTCATTTGTCAACCGGCTGGTCCTGTGCTGCGTCTTCCTTCTGGCGTCCCCAGTCGCCTCTTAATTTTCCCAGATACTGCATTTTTCAGTTCTAGAATTTCCATCTGGTTCTTCTTTAACAGTTCCTGCTTCTCTCTGGAGCTTTCCCACTCCCCCAGGAGCGTGTCTTCCTGTGTCCTCGAGCACACTTCCTGCGCCCGGCTGAGGGTTCCAACACCGGGGCCCAATCTTGGGGTCGGTCTCCACTGCGGCCTCGTGACCGAGGGTCCCAGTTTCATCCCCTGAGAATACTGAGCTGTAGATGTTGTGAGTGACCAGGTGTAGAGAGACTCTACGCTCTGCTACGTTCTTCTTTCTGGGTATCGATACCTGTATTTCAACAGACAGCTAACTGGCTGGACTCAGACACAAAACTCTCCCCCGAAGCGGGAGCCGGCAGAAATCTCCGTTCCGTTCTTCCAGCCTCGGCCCGAGCTGCTTGAAATCCAGCCCACGGCTGCACGTTTCAAGCGTCGGCAGACACGTGAGAAGAGAGGACACGGCATCTGGGGTGCCCCTGGCTCAAACTCTGGCCTGGACGCGGTCCCTGGGTCTTGCAGTAAAAGTGCAGGTATCCAGTGTTCTTAGCTGCCCCGTGTGGCACCGGACAAGGTCCGTCTTCAGGCTAAAGGCCGAAAAAAGATGGGAAATCACCTAACGCTGTTCCCTTCTAGTTTCCGGCATTCTCCAGCGGCTTCGGCGAGCCGCTTTTACGTTCTTCCAGAATTTGTTAACGGCAGCAAAGCTATTCCAATAGGAGCCACCATGCCGTATCTTCTGCTCGGTTTCTCAAAATAAATAATTATATTTAACTCCAAATAATATTTCATATACTAAACAGATTTAACAATATTTACTTTAAATATTGTTTCAGCTGACTCTTTCACAGCTCCTTGAGGCCAACAGCACTGCCTTTACCAGAACTCAGCCCCACATCTCGCCTGCTCGCCTGCTTCAATGCGCGGCGAGCTCGGCCAAGGCGGGGACCAGGAGTGCTCTGTGCCCTGCTGGCTACCGGCAGGAAGGCGGGGGACCCACGGCTCAAGTGCTGAGTGACGGGTGGGCAGGGTCGGCTACTGCCACCGGCAGAACCCAGACAGTCCAGGTGGGAGACTGGCAGCTAACTGGTGGAGGGGACGGCTCCCAGTGTCCCGAGTTCACCAGGCCACCCCATTTTCCAGCTTCTCGATGTCCCGCTGAAGAAGACAATCTTGTGATACGATTCGCGGGGCACAGTCCCATCTCATTTATCCTCACAGGCGGCCAGAGAGGTCGGCACAGTGTGCCGGCTGCACCTGCAGGGTGGGGAGGTGTGGGGGGCCCTCGGGGCAGGAAGCTGAGGTTGAGATGACGAGGGCGGAACAAAGGGGTACACGGAGGACAAGAGCAGAGCTCCGGCACACAGGTGTTGACAACCATACCACCCTCTGGACCCCAAGATGCGGCCACCCAGGGGCTGTGGATGGGTGTGCACCCCTACCAACGGGCCTTTGACGCCAGCCTCACTGCATGCGCGGGCACCAGCTCCAGGACCCACGGCCACCATGCTAACAGGCAGAGAGGAAGCTCCAGGGAAGAACGTTCCTTAAAGACTCGGCCTCAACTGGAGAGACATAAGCAGTGGCCCAGCACTTCCTTCTGGCCGCGGTCAGTCATTCCTACGGCCGTGACCCGGCACTGAGAGGCCACAGAGAACCGTTTGTACGTAATTCCTCCTGAACTCACACAAACACCCGTAAGCATCCTGGCGAGGCCCCGCGTCAGACAGGAGCCTCTAAGGACCGGCTGCCGAGGACAGACCCCCCCACCTGGTGCAGCAGGCCCCGGGGGAGATTCGCCCCGGCCCCGGCCCCAACCCACTGTCGGCTAACCCGCCGCCCCCGCCCCTGGCTGATGGGAGGCCAGGACCACGTCCTGAGAAAAGTCCTCAAGGCCAGCGAGCGTGAGACACAGCGGGGTCCGGCTGGCGCAAAGCCTGTGTGCCCGCCCAGCACAGGCTACACGCCATTGACACGGGTTGAGTCGCTGGCCGTCCAGGTGACGGGAAGCCATGCCACCGAAGGCACCCTCTGGAAAACAAGGCCTCTTGCCCTTCCGCGGCGGGGCCGACGGCACAGGCGGGAGCCCGGCGCTGCCGCAGACGGGGACGCCCAGTAGACCCTCAGGCGTGCTCACGCAGCAGCTGGCGCTCCAGGCAGCACAGTCCCCCCCGTGGTCCGCGCCGGGCTGGTGGGCTGATGAGCTGGGAGGCGGCAGGTGCGTTTGGGCGCCCTGGCAGCCGCGTGGTCTGTGCGAGGCCGGGTACGTGCCAGCGCGCGGGGAGCGGGGAGACCGCGCGCAGCGGGAGCGCGGCCAGCGCACTTGCCCCAGCCGGTCAGTGAGGCACTCGCGGCGCGGACGACGCTGCTCTGAAGTCGTCCCTGCGCCTCCGCCCGCCCCACGGCGTCCCTCCAGTGAGCTGTTCCCGGCGCTGTCCGCGGCCTTCCGGGCAGGAACACCGGGGCGCCCCCCGCAGATGCCCTGGTGGCCCCCCGGCCTGTGACGCCGGCACAAGAGCGTGGAGGCTACGGGGGCAGGCGTCAGAGACGAGCACTGGGAAGTCGTCAGTCCTTTCTGAGAACAGGCACGTGACTGAAACCAAACAGTTCTGCGATTCAAACCCAAATCTTAGAAACACGAGGACACCGGTCGAGCCCGGCGCCGGTCGGCCGCTCACCCCAAACCCGTGTCCCAGTCACGCAGAGTGCCGGCCGGCCTCGAGCGAGCGGAGGGCTCTGGGCTGCGGGCACGGGGGCGAACCGCCCGGCCCCTCTCTCGCCCCCGCCTGCACGAGATGCGCTGCTGTGGCAGGCTGGGGGGGCATCCTCTCGCGAGGGTGCCGGTCCCCGCGTCCACCCCTCCACCTGCCACGGCCTGGCCCTACCCCCGCAGCCCTCCCAGATCTGCCCTCTGGGAGGACGCCAGGGTCGCCTACACGCCAACTGGGCCGGTCCTCGTGAGCTCGACTCAGCCGAAGCCCCAGGAAGGCAGAGTGCTGGCCACATGCCTGGCATTCGGCAGGCACCAAAACCGCGGGCTGGATGCGGCCCCACCCCACACCCCAAGCACCACCCAGCCCGGTGCCCCTCACTCTGGCTGGACCCTCCTCCCCAGGGGGTGACCCCCCCCCCCAAATCCCTGTCCGCCTGGAGGTCCCACCCCTTGAGCACAGGTCCGCCGCTGCTCCTGTGCTGCCGACCCCCAGCCCTCGGTCAGGCCTCCTACCTCCTCTCGAACCTCCGCTAACTCATCTCGCCCTCTGCCCTGCGTCCAGGGCCGTCTCCTCCAAACACACCTCAGCTGCAGCTCTCTGCTCAGAAGGCTCTGCTGGCTTCTCGTGATCTGAACACTCGGGGTGGGAAGTCCGGGCTGGATCCTGCCCTGTCACACATCCTCAGAGGAGACCTGCCCCATCTGTCCTCTCCAGTTGGACCCCCCAAAGTGTCCTCCCATCGAGAAAACCGCCCCCAGAGGGGGCCACGGAGCAGAGGCCAAGGAAGGCAGGAAAGCCCAGGAGGAGCAAACAGGACCGGTGGCAGTGTCCTCTCAGTTTTGCCCTCCCCAGGCCTCCCCAAGTGAACTCTAGGCCGCAGAGCAGGGGTGGCCCGGCAGGAAACCCCCGGTGCCCCCGAGCTGAGCGGCCGTGGTCAGGGGAACGGCTGGGGCGGGGGGCCTCGGAGCTGGGCACCGGCTTTCTTTGTCGAGCACGTGGGCGAGAATAAACATTTCCCATCACGTCCCCCGGGCGGCCCCACGAGTGAGCGAGCCGGGTCTCCGCACGGCCACGGCCGCCGCTGGGACGCCTCCAACGGCGCATTTCCCAGCACAGCTCTAAACAAACACCATACCGCCCGTAGTAAATAATTTTTGTTTTCTCCCAGGCAAGAGTTGAACAACAATGGTGGGACCAGGAAGGCTCCCCGTTCACAGGAAATGCTCGGTGTGTCAGCATCGGCGGAGGGCCGTGTGAGGTCACGGGCAACGGCGACCACGCTGGTCACGCGCGGCGGCTCCCATTCAACGCGACGTCTTTTTTGATAAACTGGTACTTGTGGGGGGAGGGCGGTCAGGGGAATGGGAAAGTTGCCTATAAATGTTTAACAAAAGATCTGAACCGGGAATGGGAAGGTACGTTCTTTCTTTCAATAGACAAAGCCTCCCACATCAAGATATGTTTGTGTTCTCAGACAAGAATTTCACGATAACGTTTAACTCGTGAGAACGAGCGCTCTGTGGGAAATGCCCACCAACCCCGAGTGACCTTGGATGAATGGAAGTCGGCAAGCCCTGTGAGGAACCCCGCTGAGGGCCCCAGGCACCCCCAGAGACAGGCAGCGGGTCTGCAGCCCAAGGCAGAGGCCACCAGCTCTGGAGCGCGGGCCCGAGGGAGGAAAAGGTCCCCTGCACAGGGAGAATCTACACTGGGCAGAGGGGGGCAGACACTCCTCCAGCTGCCCAGAATGTTCTAGAATCCCAGAGCCACGGGAAGGTAGGGAGTGGAACGAAGAAGAAAGGGGAGGAAGCTCAGTGCTTCTCCTAGGACCCCCACCCGGAACGGCAATTGGCAGTTTTAGGTGGGGAGGAACAGGCTTTGAGTGCCGCCTGCTTGTGCAAGCACAGCCCTTCCCAGAGGTCCAGAAGCTCGACTCCAGCTGGGCCTGCCGTCAGAGGCTCCCCAGCACCTAGGCTATGTTCCCCCCATGTTATCCTTCCTCACCGGTTAAAGAGCAGGCTCAGACACCCAGAAGTGCAGTCCCCAACCTGGGCGGGCTGCGGGGGGGCGAGGGTCCCCTCAAGATCAGGGACGGAGGGGAAAGTGGTCAGTTCGTTCATCAGGGGTTTCTCGTGGGTCAATTACAAAGAAGGTTAGAGGGTTGCCCAGGAGGCTCTCTGGGGCTCACTGTGCCACGTCAGAACAAGTTACTTTGTTTGTTTAAATTTTTTTCTTAATGTTTATTTATTTTAGAGAGAGAGAGAGAGAGAGACAGAGCATGAGCTGGGAGGGGGGGGGCGGGGGGTGTGGTGCAGAGAGAGAGGGAGACACAGAATCCAAAGCAGGCTCCAGGTTCCGAGCTGTCACCACAGAGCCCAACGCGGGACTCGAACCCACGAACCATGAGATCATGACCTGAGCCGAAGTCAGACGCTTAACCGACTGAGCCACTTGGGCGCCCCAGAACAAGTTACTTTGGATGAAGGCAGGACTTTAGAAATTGTGTCCTTCAAACTTACCCAGGGCTCCACTAAATTCCAGCACTTTCTGAATGATCTTTCTTCTGGTAAAACAAGCACTCTCCAGCCCCTGTGCTGGCCCTGAAGCTGGCTGTTTCCAGGGAATAAATGTGCACAGCCTGCCCCACCCCCCAACCCAGCCCCACACCAGGGGCTCCCGACACCTCCGCGTGGGGGGCGCTGGTCCTACTTCAAACAAGGATGAGACTCATCAGCCTGGCTGGATGTGCTTGGCGGGACACTGAACCTCTGGAAAGTTAGGGGCGCAAGCCTCCCACTGCCCGGAACCCCTCGGGAGCACCTCCTACTGACACAACCGCCACCTCATAGCTCTAGAAAACATACTGCAGAAGCCTCTTCATGATGGCACCGCCAGGTCACCTGAGTTTTACAAGAAAACACAAAGCACTTGGCCTAAGACTCCGGAAGCTTCCTGCAGTGCACAAGACGCACGGTGACCCCACAGCCCTGCCCGAGCTCCCAGGTCAGGTCAGCTGCAAGTCGCGGCCACCTCTCACAGCTACACGGCTTCCAGAAGCCAACGGCCTCCCACCGAGACGTCCCAGGCCTGGAAGGAGGATCAAGATTCTTCACGGGAGACAGGGCAGGCTCCGCTGAGCTCCAGAGGGACATGTGGGCTCTGCGGCCTGAGGCTCTGGGAGCACCCGGCCTTGAACACCCTGTCCCCCGTGTAAACTAGACATAGGGACAGAGGTGGGACGTCTGAAGATTCAACAGGAAGACAGAGTGCATAGCTCAGTACCTGGCACGGGGCTGCTCCAAACACGAGCGTCCCTCCCGTGTCCCTGCAGCCCTGTCAAGCTTTCAGCGGGGGCAGGGAGTTTAAGATGCTGGGAGGACACCTCGAGAGCTCAAGTTCTCTGGGAGTCCACTTGCTCTCAGGAAACGGGACACACGGCTGCCAGCCGGCCGGCCCTGCACATAGTGTGGGTCCTAAACCTACTCCTTGAAGTCAGCCTCCCTGGGAGGGGACCATTTCTGGAACAGGAAGCTCCCGTGTGCCTCAGCTGCTGCAAGGGAACGTGGGTCACCCCGGGAGCACCCAGCCCTTTGTCTGGAAGGCCCGCGGGAAGACAGTCGGGCGCCTGGAAGACACCCGCCACTGACCTGGCAGCCCCATGTACCCACGGGATGCACCTCGAGTCACAGACAAACATGGCTGAGGGCAGCTCGGGGGCCCAGTGTGGGCCCAGTTCCCAGAGGAAGGCTGGGCGGGGGCCTGGAGGGGCAGAGCCGAAGCCAAGCCCCCCTCTTCTGGGAACCACTCCCCTCCCCCTGCCCCAAGCATGTTCTCAGAAGCTCCATCACGGACCACAGCGGCCCCCCACCGGGCTCCCTGTCCTCTTTCTGTGAGACCAGACACCTAAAAAGTTTCATGCCTAGGCCATGGGGACACTGACGTTTTCCTTGATTCCTGGAAGAAATTGGCCCGAAAAATGGTAACAGGGCGACCACATGCCCCTGTGCGGGCAACAGGTGAGCGACAGGGACCCAGGCACTGGGGTGGGCACCTCCGGCTCCAGGAGGACACGGAGGGGTTTCCAGTAGCTCCTGGAGCCTCACTGTGGTCACCTGGAGGACGGGACAGCGACAGACACCTGAGGGCTGAATGAAGGCAGCTGTGCGTGCAAGTCGAACACAGACTGTCGAAACTCCACTTGACTGTTGTCAAGTGGAGTTTTTAAAACCAAGAAGTAGACACTGCAGCTCACTGGAGGCTGAGAAGCACCCTCAAGGTCACAAGAACAGTCCCCACCACGGACAGACCCAATGACTGCAGGCCTGCACATCGAGCTCGCAGGCGCGGGGCCCGGCCCCCCAGCAGCACTCAGCCTCAGGCGGGGCCGGCCCAGCCTGCTCCGGAGAAAAGGACCAAAGGAAAACACGGAGCCACATCGCATCCCACACTAGCCAGCCTCGTCCGGGACCTCCGGGGACTGAAAGGCAGCAGGTGAGGCGCGGCCCAGTGAGGAAGGCAGGCTCTGGCGTGAGGCCCCTCCCCACCGTGACATCCGCCTCCTGTTATCACCCTCAGCGTCCCACGTGGCCTGGCCTCCCCACCTATACCTGCCGTTCACCACGAAAGGCTTCCAAAAGCAGTCGGAAAACACGCCAGCTACGAGCCCAGGTCCCGAACAGACGGGACAGCTTGCCTCTAGAAAACTCCCCTCCGCGTGGCCACGACTAGGGCCTTGACAGACTGGCTTCCTGACGCTGCTCGTCTGGTTCCCCACACCGGGCTCGGTTCGGAGGCCTCCTCCCAGCAGCTAGCTTCCCGGGGCGCTGCCGTGTGGGGGCCGGTCCTCTAAGCGCCAGCCTGCCCTCTGGCAAGGACAGGAGGGTGCACACCGCCTCGCCTCCAGTGAAGGCGAAAGGCCGGGGCCCAGAGACACAGGCGACCCGCGCACTCCGGCCCCGCTCTCAGGACCTGCGGAGGCCGGGGTCCCGCCCCGCGGGACCACCTGCCAATACCAGTCGGAAGGAAACCAGCAGCGGGGGCCCTACTCTGCTCAGACACCACCCCCGCCTCGCAGGAGATGCTCGTGAGCCCCGTCTATAAATCCTGAGTGTCGGGTCACAGCAGCACAGAGAAAAAGCACCCAAACCCACAACGCGGCTGCGTCTACACAGCCCGCACATTCGGCTTGGCCGGGTTAAATCCTGCTTTGCTGTCACAACCTGGCAAGTGTGGACAGAATATGGGGAAGCGAAGGCCTTCCGCTCCCCCGGCGGGGGCTCTCCGGGACGGCTAGTAACTGATGAGCAAGCTACGGGCGGCACACCCCCGGGGCCTGCTGTGAGAACAGGGAAGTGTTCGGAGCCCGGGCCTCCCCGGGGCTCGCGGAACAGGAAGAGCGTGGGGCACAGCACAAAACTGCTGCTGGGTCAAAACTACCACCAAGACAGGCAGCAATTGTCCTGAGTCATGGTTTAAAATGACAGCAACATGTCGCAGGTGTAAGTCTAAGAGGAACTTAAAGCAGAACGTAACTTGGCTAAAAGTGAGAAATGCCGGACCCCCCACCCCTCCGCCAGCCCCCGTCCTGCTCTGCCCGCGACTCCGGCTGGGAAACGCAGGCCCACGGGCTGGCAGAGCCAGTTGAACCGACCACGGAGAGTCCCCGCCGGACTCCGCCCTCGCCCAGCCCTGGTCACCGCAAGCGGAAATTCGCATCTTCAGTCTCTCCACCCCGTTTTCCATTCTGTGACCCACCGACCTCCGTCCAGAGTTGCAGACGCAGCACTTCTAACAAAGTTACTTCGGATTCTCAGCGTCATACTGAACTTTCTGCGATGTCCCCAAAATAGTTCACAAGCTGGAAGATACATCCATATCCATTCTTCATTTAAATGGGGGACAAACCGGGGCGCCCGGGTGGCTCAGGCGGTTCAGCATCTGACTTTAACTCAGGTCATGATCTCACGGTTCGTGAGTTCAAACCCCGCATGGGGCTCTGTGCTGACAGACTCTCTCTCTCTCTCTCTCTCTCTCTCTCTCACTTTCTCTCTGCCCCTCCCCTGCTCTCTCTCTCCCTCAAAATAAATAAATAAACTTTAAAAAAAATTTTTAAGCCTCTCTGGGATTCTCCTATTTTTTTTGATACTAATGTTTAAGGAAAACACTGCACATTTACAGCGCTTCCCTTGAGAAGTCAGCCTTGAACACCCCTCTGGAGACGATCAGGAAGACACTCAGCTGTGCTCACCTGAGGACCACACGGGTGCCACAGGTCACCCCAAACCCACACTCGGGGAGTGTGGGCTGCCTGGTGGCTTACGTTTTCAACACGTTTGTAATGTTTGGTTAAAATTGATTTAACTTCTTTTTGGCTTTCGCCGTAAGTTCAACCGTCATTTTCTGCAGGAACGGCTAGCTTCGCTTCTTCCGTCCCCTTGGACCGCGTGTGCATATGCTCCGTGTACGGTCACCACAAGTTTGAGAACCAGTCTGCTAAGTCTGGAAACGGCGATGATATGTCGCCTACTATTAAAACTTCTATGGGGCGCCTGGGTGGCTCGGTTGGTTAATTAAGTGTCCGGCTCTTGATTTCAGCTCCGGTCACGATTTCAGAGTTCGTTGAGTCCAAGCCCCATGTCCAGCTCCACACTGAGCCTGCGTGGGATTCCGTCTCTCCTCCTGCCCCTCCCTGATCACGCACAAGTGTGCATGCACACACACACGCTCTTTCAAAAATAAACAAAAACGCCCTCTAAAAACTTCCTGCCTTACCAGTGCTCATATGCTCGATGCTGAAGAAAGGCGGAACTGGCCAGGTTTCTCTGTAAATAACCTCCTTGGCGTGGCACTTAAGGTCTCCTGTGACCTGACCCCTGCCTCCCAGAGGTCAGATCTCGGCTCACATCACTCTGCAGTGAGCCCCCACCCCCGTGCCACTGGACACGCCACACTCTCTACGACTCCCCCCGCAAGTCACAGCCCAGAATGCGCTGACTCACCCTTGCTTCACTCACTGACCTCCACTTACTCTTTGCAACAAGGAGGCCCGGTGTCTCTCCACGGCCTCCTGACTTCCCGTCCCCTGTGCCCAGGAGGGTAGCCTCCTGTCTTTGTGGTTCCCATGCTCGCCTTCAACAGGGCAGGCCACAGCTAATCCCCTAACTGTCCTTCCTAACCTTGCTCCTCCGGCCCATCAATCGCAACCCTCACCAGGCCCTGGCGGAGCACCCAGCACGGGCACGCCCTGGAGCCCACGCCCTGGAGCCCGGCTCATTGGACAGATCACCTCCGTGCGGGCCTTCCCTGATCTGGAAACATTTGATCCCGGGAACGAGGGCTCCGGCATTGCGCATTTACTCCCAAAGCCCTGACCTCAGCCAACTGTCGTGGCCACACGTCCTCAGCAACGTGCGACTGTAACCCGGCCACCGCGGCGGCGGTCTCCACGCTGGGGCCAGGCCCAGCACCAAGCAGGTAGGCGCTCCGTGGGCGCTGAGCAAAGAGGAACAGGCTTCATAATTCCTTGGGAAAAATGACTACAGCTGACGTTTCATTGTTTCTAAAATAACAATGATCTGAAACACAAGGAAATCCCGACTTCCCAATCCAAACAAAACAGTCTTACACAAAGTTTTTCAATTATTTTGGTCAAAATTCAGGAGATTCTCACAAACTCCCGCCTACGTACACGCCTTTCCTTCTGGCATGTGGCCTGTTTCCACAGTCCATGAGGACGGTGCTCTGGAGGCACGGTGAGGGTCCCCTGACCCCGGGGGGGAGGGGGGGGGCTTTCCCGGGAGTCCCAGGCGAGGACAGCATGCCTGCGGGTGGCGGAATTCTCCAGCACTGGAGAGCGCGGGCAGTCAGCCGTCTCCAAGCCCGGGCCCCGTGCCACCCTTCAGGCTTCCTTAGTCTCGTGTCAGCAGGAAACCCAGTGTTTAGCTGGACGTTCTGTGGGGCCCGTCCTATTTTTTTCCACATTTTAAAAACTGGTAAAAGATAATACTGACCGCTTTTCTCATGTTGCGGCGTGCGGTTCGGGGACGTCGGATACGGTCGCGCTGCCGCACAGCCATCGCCACTGTGCGTCCACCCGGCACGCTTTCATCTTGCAAAACCCAAACTGTCCCCGTTAATCACTAACGCCCAGCCCCCCGCCCCCGTCCCCCACCGTCCATTCTGTGTCTCTGTGAACTGGACTCCTCGGGGTCCCTCAAAGAAGGGCAATCACGCAGGATTTGTCCCTTTGCATCTGGATTGTTTGCTTAGACTAACGTCTTCGAGGGGCCGTCCAACTTCAGCCATCCACCGTCCTCACCCTCTCTGCCTCCAGCGCCGCGGCCCACCCTGCGGGCAACGCTGGGTGCGCCTGCCTCCTCGCTCTGTGAAGCTCCTGGGGTGAGGGGAGGGCACTGAGCCCAGCACTCCCCACTCAGGGAACAATCAAGCACTAGACGCCTGTGCCCCACATCCCAGCTGGGAGCGGCCTGGGCTCGCCTCCCCCCAGACGAGGCGGGCTGCTAGACGCCGGGTGCACACACCGGGGACAAAACCCAGGGGGCGCTGTGGGGAGCCGGCCGACCTGCCTCTGCCCTTGGGGCCCTGCAGACCGGCAACCACAGATAAGCCAAGGGTTGAGCCAAGCGCCAGGAAGGATGCCCAGAGAGCCTGCTCATAAAATCCCCCCAGGCTTGTACCGCATCAGTTTCCACCGTTCGGAGAGCTGTCAGATAAGGAGCCTCAACAACCTGAAGCGGG